>NW_016158450.1:115070-132706 GCF_001687245.7 Rhagoletis zephyria
GGAACCCCCCAGGGGAGTTCCAGGGGGTGTGCCACTGGCATGGGTGGATCGGCCGTCCAAAGTTAGTGGGGGTCGGTCATACATTTGGACTCGATTGGAGCACTCTAAATGGGTCAAAGTGGGATTTTTCAAAATTTGCCCCTACCCAAAAGTTCGACCCAAATTGGGGGACATCAGAATTCGTTTTAGAGGTATGGTTCCTTCGGCAAAGTTTCTTATTTTGATCCCTAGAATACGATTTTCACAGAGCAATGAGCGATTTTTAAATCGACCCGCCCTAGTATGCATGTATGTTCATATGTATGTATGTACACTGCCGGAACAAAGTATTGGCACCGCAAATTTTTCAGAATATATGCAGCAATTTATATTCTAATATTTTTCCGCCAATTTTGTATAAAAATATGGTTCATTCAACAACAAAAAACATAATAATAAAATTCCTAAACTTTGTGCAAAACTCGCGAAAATTCAGCAAATTTTCATCAAAATTTTCAACTTAATCAAATTTTTTTCCCGTTTTGGTCATAGGACTGTCTCCTTCTAACACATAAAATTTCAAGTCAATTCAAGTAAAAAAGAAAATGAGCTGACATTCGCAGCGCTCAATGCTGTTATTTGGTATGGCTGTAATAAGAATGAAAAAGAAAGAGCAAAAAAATGTCGATAGTATCGATAGTTGCGAAAAACTATCAATGGTTCATGATAGTTCCAGACTATTGATACTATCCATAGTTTTCCAGCTTTACCAAGAACTTGCAAAACCCACGAAACAATCAATCGACTCAGGAAAAAATATAGTAAAACTGTGCTCTTAGGTTTCTCCCTGACATAGATAGCTTTGAAATTTCAAAGTCTCTACGGAAATGCGAAAGATCACAACGAAAAAATGATTAATTGAATTACATTCCCTATACAACTTGATTAAAGTAAGTGATTAAAAAATTCAAATTTTTATATATAATTAAACCGAAACTTGGTGGACAAAGCGTTTAATGTTATCTAGCCTCTTTACCTATTTTTTCCACGAAACACATTGCCCTGAGGATTGCGAATTTCTTGTTGATTGGCACTATAACCACCTAAGCGATTTTGTCTAAGTCCAATAAAGCACGCAAGTTGTTTCAATTCTGTACCAATTTGAAATGCCAAGTGAACCCTAGTCCTTCTTCACCTGGTTTTTCCTCTGGAGAAAAACTGCGGTTATTGGAAAAGAGGCGTGGAACCTTCCTTACAAACCGAATTTTTCATACTGCATATCTCTGGAAGTGTTTGAGGTAGAGTACTGAAACTTGGTATGGAGATATATGAAATCGATCACATGGTCATGAAGAAATTGAGGCTATTAGAAAAGGGGTGTGGCAAATCCCATACAAACCGAATTTTCCATACTGCGTATCCCGGAAAATGTTCATGGAAGAGGACTCGAACATGGTATGGAGATATATGAAAGGCATCGCATACTTTCGGAGACAAATTATGGTTATCGTAAAAGGGGGCGGGGCACCTCCCATACAAATCGAATTTTTCATTTTGCTTAACTTCGGAAGTGTTCATGGTAGAGTACTCGAACATGGTTTGGAGATATATAAAAACAGTCGCGTGCTCATGGAGAATAATTGGTTATTGGAAAAGGAGGCGTGGCACCTCCCATACAAACCGATTTTTTCATACTGAATACCTCTGGCAGTGTTCACGATAGAGTACTGGAATTTGGCGACTAGGGTGTCCCTATCCTAAAAAAATGTTCTCTATTTTTTTCTTTTAGATATTTTGGTATTTTTGGATGAAAAATCTAATATATAAAAATATCGTGTCACGATGTTTGTGGTCGAACTCGTTCGAAACGGCTTGACCGATTTGAATGAAATTTTTTGTGTATATTCGGTAGGTATGATGATAGGGTGTAAAGTATGATTCATACCGCTAAGTGAAGGGGGCGTGGCACCTCCCATACAAACCAAATTTTTCACACTTTATATCTCTGCAAGTGTTCATGGTAGAGTACTTGAACATGGTATGGATATATGAGAAATCACTCCCATACTCTTAGAAAAAATTGCGGCTATTTTAAAAGGGGGGTGTGGAGCCTTTCAAACGGTACTGTAGCTATTACGTATCTTTGTATGCATATACAATTTTGCTAGGTTATTTAAGATGGNGCATCGCATACTTTCGGAGACAAATTATGGTTATCGTAAAAGGGGGCGGGGCACCTCCCATACAAATCGAATTTTTCATTTTGCTTAACTTCGGAAGTGTTCATGGTAGAGTACTCGAACATGGTTTGGAGATATATAAAAACAGTCGCGTGCTCATGGAGAATAATTGGTTATTGGAAAAGGAGGCGTGGCACCTCCCATACAAACCGATTTTTTCATACTGAATACCTCTGGCAGTGTTCACGATAGAGTACTGGAATTTGGCGACTAGGGTGTCCCTATCCTAAAAAAATGTTCTCTATTTTTTTCTTTTAGATATTTTGGTATTTTTGGATGAAAAATCTAATATATAAAAATATCGTGTCACGATGTTTGTGGTCGAACTCGTTCGAAACGGCTTGACCGATTTGAATGAAATTTTTTGTGTATATTCGGTAGGNATTTTGGTATTTTTGGATGAAAAATCTAATATATAAAAATATCGTGTCACGATGTTTGTGGTCGAACTCGTTCGAAACGGCTTGACCGATTTGAATGAAATTTTTTGTGTATATTCGGTAGGTATGATGATAGGGTGTAAAGTATGATTCATACCGCTAAGTGAAGGGGGCGTGGCACCTCCCATACAAACCAAATTTTTCACACTTTATATCTCTGCAAGTGTTCATGGTAGAGTACTTGAACATGGTATGGATATATGAGAAATCACTCCCATACTCTTAGAAAAAATTGCGGCTATTTTAAAAGGGGGGTGTGGAGCCTTTCAAACGGTACTGTAGCTATTACGTATCTTTGTATGCATATACAATTTTGCTAGGTTATTTAAGATGGTAATGGAAATATGCCTTCCGACAACCTCCAAACCGCAATATTAGAAGATAAATGCGTCACTGAAAATCATGAACGTGAACTGGTGGTGAAAATGTTGTACCAAAATGTTTCAATACAAAAAATTAATTTTGGGCGGGACGAAGTTCGCCGGATCTGCTAGTACTATATATAATGTTGCAAAGCTCATACAGATCATCGTTCCATAGTCTGCCGTAATCACCGTCGCCAACGCATAAAAGCCCGTAAATCTTCCGCAAAATCTTTCTCTCGAATACTCCAAGGGTCGTCTCACCGGATGTAGTCATGTAGCCATATACCAGCACAGGCAAGATGAGTGACTTATAGAGTGCAATTTTTGTACGACGTCAATTTTAGAGTGGGGTTTAGCCTTTCCCACAATTTGATCGATAAGATCTCATATTCGATGCTTATATATGGCGGGGTCAACTTTTGTGGATTGAGCAGAGCACGCTAATACGTCATTTTGAAGTTTTGAGGCTGTGTTTATGGTCACAGCTTTTATTTTAGCTGTGTTTAATGGTATACTCGCTATACATATAACATGTTGGTTTTCGTAGTATAGGAACCAGCTTTAAGGCACTTTGTAAGATGGTATAACGACGATGGTATGCAATAAGCCCAAGTACTTTACGATTTGCAGGAATTTACATGATTTTACAGGAAGTTGTTCCCGTACGACACCTTACATAAGGTTTATTAATGGCGAATGGTGATTGTGTTGAAACATGTGCTGTCGGCCAGCAATTCAAGCTCTTCCCACTCTCTTATTTTAGTCTATATCTTCTTATTGCGGAAAAAGACGTCTCGCTTCCCTCTTAAGTTTCCTTTATTGGTCGCACATAGCTTGACCTGTAGGCAGCATTTTTTCTCTGCCAGTTTAGCGACATTCCTCATCGTACCACTCACTGCAATCCGACTATATTTTTCGGCGGCGGTACGTAATGAGCGGGAAGTGCGGTTTAACTGCTTCCATATTTCGGTTTGTTGAAGAAAGCAGGTGTGAGAGTCGATAAATTGGCCGTCTGTTATGATTGCAACTTTTCAACTTTGAGCTTTCCTTGCATTGTTGGATCCACATGTTTTGCAGCATAGAAGCGTGTGCGCATCTTGGCTGCAACACGACAATGACTGCGTCGATGTTTGGCCCTCGGAGAGTACGTCCACTGGAAACATGCCTTCCGCGGATCACAACATAATAAATATGGTTTCCCGCTTTTCGATGCGGAGATAGCCGTATATCGAAGTCGATCAGCCTCAGTCCGTTATCGGACGTTTCGCCGGGGAGACAAAAGATGCCTTCCTTGCCTACCCTAACAATGAAATAGCCAATCACGATTTTTATATCGTGACGGGGCAGCGCTCATAAATGCATTCCAAGCCCGCAGATAGTACGAATTTTGTAGCATCGTGGGCAAGTTGTTGAATAATATAGTTTTGATGGGAGTTTTGGCAAGAAATTCGTTCACCGACGTAATTGCAAACAACCTGCTCAGCCTCATTATGTAGGATGGAATTAAGTATGCTGCTGGCTTCAAGTAGCTCCATATTGTAATAGGTAGGTACTTATTTTTAGGAAAAGGTAAAGTAGTATTTCAAAGCCTTATGATTAAAGTGAGACGTCTACATTTTGGACCAAATTCAAAAATAATATTGTTTGCCACTTATGTTTATTTATTAACCTTTAAGATTTTTAATTAAAATGGAGTTCATTCGATAATAAAAAACAATACAAAATAACAAAAAATAAAATACAGTTCATTCATACAATATAAACCTAAGCTTAAAACTTTGTAGAACACTGAAAAAATGAATAAAATGAATTTCATCATAAAAATTTCAAACTTTTCTTAGAAGTGTGCCAAGCATTTTGGTAGTTTTCAGATTCAATCCGTTTAGACAACTAGCGATGTTCGATAAATTAGTAGTACATAAGTTCAATTAGTATCGATTTTGTAGCGCTGGGACTGAATTTCAAACTATGTAAATATTTTAACAAATTTTAAAAGAGCACTTAAAAGGGCAAAAGCATAAGTAAAATGGTAAATGGGGTACTTTAGCGGTTTTCACTGTATCCATGTAAGAACATGAATATTTGTTTTGCAATTTTATCCCATTTGAAAATTTGTTCAGTTTGAGGCCACTCGTGGTCTACTGTTTCAATGGAAAACTTGTTTCAATATGTTTTCACTGCTTGTCATTCGCTATTTAGCTTGTGTTGGAATTTATTTCTTTCTCCACATTTATTACCTTCCTAAATTATTCTCCAAATGCTAGCGAGTAAATACTACACTCGCACAGAAGTGGCGCTTGCTAAAGGTCTGGTTATGCATACTTCGCATAACTTCGTACAACCATTTGTACCAGTGCAATAAAGATGCAACTTAAGAAAATGTGAAGCAAAATCTAAACTCAACAGATTGCTAAGTTTTTAAATGTTCTGCTAATTTCTGGGTAATGGAATACAAACAAAATACGTGCAAAGTACATACGAAATTACAGTTTGAAGTTTATGCGAAGTTGAGCGAAGTTATGCGAAGTGTGCATAATCAGACCATAAGTCCATATGTTGTGTAGTGCACAAAAAGAGAGACGGATAAAACGATTAGCTCCACAACCAGTGTTGCCACTATTGGTCTTTTCCGACCCAATTTGGTCGCTTGTTTTTCATTTGGTAGGTTGGTCGGCAAAGTAAGATTTTGGTCGGAAAGTTGAATTAAGTTTTAAAATTCTTAATATATATTTCAAACTTCGTTTTAATAAATATTTGCCAATTGTACCGTTTAAACATTTGCCAATCCTGCCTTTAAAAATAAGAAACCTATTTAGTTTGGCCACTGATGGGAATGTTATGGCTGGAGACTTGGGCGGGCTGAAAACATTACTGAGTGCTGAAACCGATTTATTTTATATAAAGTGCACATGCCACTCACTTCACCTTTGCTCAAGCTACACTTGTAAAAAATCGCCGAAAAGCATTGAGACACTGTGCCGCAACACATATAGTTTCTTTTCCCACAGTCCAAAGAGGATAAATGAACTGAAGGAATTTCAGGACTACTGTTCTGTAAAACCCCACAAAATCTTGGGCATATCTCAAACACCATGGCTTTCACTAGGAAGTGTTGTGTTAAGAATAGTTGAGCAATGGGATATTTTAAAACTTTATTTTATTTCCTGCTTTTACGAAGTAAACGGTATGCGATCTGCGGACCTGGCAGAAGGAATGTGTTGCAAAACCAAATGCTATTTTTTATTCTATGGTTTTTTTATAAAAAAAAAATGTTACCAGTTCTTGTCACCGCGATTCTAGGTTCGTTGGTAATGCAGTTAAAATATTCGGCAATTCAGCTATGAAGAATTGTGCATATTTCACGGGGCAATAATTTGTTACCAGCTTATGAGATGGTAACAAAATTTACCGCTTACAAGAGTACAGAGAATTGTAAAAGGGTTTAAAAATTGACAGGAACTTTATTTACCGGTCACAAATTTTTTATTACCAGCGCAGAATAGACCTGTTAATCTTAAATAAATGTATGCTCTCGGAATGCTTTTTTGTAATTGAAATTTATTTGGTAGGTTGTAAACGATTTTGGTCGGATTTGGGAAGAAAATTGGTAGGGGAAAAAAATTGTTAGTGGCAACGCTGTCCACAACTCTTCACACATTCACTGCCACTATCGGTGAGTTACCAAAGAGAGCAAGGCATGCTCCATTGTAAAACAATTGGCACCAATCGATGCCTATCGATCTTATTGCTGATGGGTGGAGCTACACTAAAACATTAAAAACACTCCTATACATGCGTGTATCCCAATAGCAAATTATGGAACGTTTTCGATTGGTTGAGGCGGAAGATGCACATTTAGCTGTTTACGTTTGTACATACATATCATCTAATCATCGGGGATTGACGGATTATGTCTTTGGCTCGTTTAATATTTCACTTTACTTGTTGATTGTTGTTTTCTGAATCCTGAAGTAGGTTTGGAACCACTTTGCGCCCGCTCTATGGAATTTCTTTGCCAGACCCAACATATTGTTTATTAAATGCATCTGAAAAGTTCTACAGTTAGACAAAAGTAATTTTTCATACATTATTTTTGGGTTGGTATTGAAATTCTGGTACTACAAAATTCGGAACACGAAATTCCGCTTATCAAAATTATGCTTCTCAAAATTCTGATTTTTGAAAATTCTGCTTTTTGAAAATTCTGCTTTTGACAATTCTGCTTTTCAGTATTTTTAATTAGTTTGAAAAAACTTTTATTACTGGAAATAATCATAACGCGAAATATTCTCCTGAGTTTTGGTCAGTAGGTATATGAGAGCATGCATCGGAAACAGAAACCTTTTCTAGAACGTAAAACCGTGGCGAAGGGTGGCATCGCCGCAAAAAGTAGTTGTTGTAGGAAGCAATTCCCAGTTTCTATAATCTTGTATTGAATTTACAAGAACTTATTTTTGCAAATTCTCAAATTTCCAGAAAGGATAACATGAAATTAAAAAGAAGCAGCTAATAAAAACTATTAAAAACGAAATTACTTATGTAAGTCGGAAGATGGAATTTTGACGGATCAAACCAGAAATTTAATATTTCTCGTGGTGAATACAAACATCAGAATTTTACCTAGCTCATGGGGTTAGGTAAAAATTTTACAGCTTCTAAATATATGGCTGCGTTTCTTTATACATTCCGGATAATCCCATTTCACAGCCGGAGTAAACAGAATGCTTTTGAAATATACGTTAACATATCATCAGGAACGTTCTAAAGAATAAGTAAACAAAAAAGTTTATTCCAAACGTTCAGAATGAATAAAGAAATTCAGCCTATATATAAACACATAATAGGTTTGTTCTACACTCTACTTGTAGAAAAACTCGAGCAAAGTTCAAACTGTGAGCGTATATCAAAGAAATTCTAAAACTTACTTGTGGAACGCGTATGTATGTGCAACTCGAAGTGACTTCGAGTAGCTTGTGGAACAAACCTAATATTGTTTGGCGGTAATAAAGAACCAAAATCAAAATGAAAGCTGAAAAAAAGCATAAAAAGGCGTACGTTACTTGCAAGTTATAAAGTAGATATCAATTTTAACAATTTCCGCAAACACAAAAATAACCCTGCAGGAAATGTATCTAACTATATGCTAACTTTAAATTGCTTAGGAAGGAGCTAAAATTCACTTATTATCTGTATATTTTCTTTGACGAAAGCTAACTATATTTCTATGGCGATGGCCGCGAAATAGTCAAGGGTTGTTTACCTCTGCATTAGATGTAGTCAAGGGTGGTTACCTCTGCATTTGATGTAACTAACTTGTAAGTAACTACTTTTGGAGATAAAATATCAATAGGAAAAACAAAATATTTTATTTTTAATTTTTTTATTTTTATTTACTTTATTTATTTTATTACATTTCATATTTTTTTTCATATTCTGCTGTAGGTCCCATATTCGAACTCCGTCAGACATAGCTTCAAATTGGTAATATGAAATTTCGATTTTCCTTTTATGTGTCCTCAATTCGAAAAAGTATTTGCGAAGTGCAAGATATTTAAATAGAAATGCGTTTAAAGAAAACAATCTCCTTCATTACTCCTGCATTACTTGTCAACTACACCTTTTCCAACAGTATTTCAGAAAAATACAAATGTATTTCCGAAAACTACAAATGATTTTCAGAAAAANATTTTACAGCTTCTAAATATATGGCTGCGTTTCTTTATACATTCCGGATAATCCCATTTCACAGCCGGAGTAAACAGAATGCTTTTGAAATATACGTTAACATATCATCAGGAACGTTCTAAAGAATAAGTAAACAAAAAAGTTTATTCCAAACGTTCAGAATGAATAAAGAAATTCAGCCTATATATAAACACATAATAGGTTTGTTCTACACTCTACTTGTAGAAAAACTCGAGCAAAGTTCAAACTGTGAGCGTATATCAAAGAAATTCTAAAACTTACTTGTGGAACGCGTATGTATGTGCAACTCGAAGTGACTTCGAGTAGCTTGTGGAACAAACCTAATATTGTTTGGCGGTAATAAAGAACCAAAATCAAAATGAAAGCTGAAAAAAAGCATAAAAAGGCGTACGTTACTTGCAAGTTATAAAGTAGATATCAATTTTAACAATTTCCGCAAACACAAAAATAACCCTGCAGGAAATGTATCTAACTATATGCTAACTTTAAATTGCTTAGGAAGGAGCTAAAATTCACTTATTATCTGTATATTTTCTTTGACGAAAGCTAACTATATTTCTATGGCGATGGCCGCGAAATAGTCAAGGGTTGTTTACCTCTGCATTAGATGTAGTCAAGGGTGGTTACCTCTGCATTTGATGTAACTAACTTGTAAGTAACTACTTTTGGAGATAAAATATCAATAGGAAAAACAAAATATTTTATTTTTAATTTTTTTATTTTTATTTACTTTATTTATTTTATTACATTTCATATTTTTTTTCATATTCTGCTGTAGGTCCCATATTCGAACTCCGTCAGACATAGCTTCAAATTGGTAATATGAAATTTCGATTTTCCTTTTATGTGTCCTCAATTCGAAAAAGTATTTGCGAAGTGCAAGATATTTAAATAGAAATGCGTTTAAAGAAAACAATCTCCTTCATTACTCCTGCATTACTTGTCAACTACACCTTTTCCAACAGTATTTCAGAAAAATACAAATGTATTTCCGAAAACTACAAATGATTTTCAGAAAAACTCAATTAATTTTCAGAAAATGCCAAATTTGTTTCAGAAAACCTCAAATGATATTCAGAAAACCTCAATTGAAATTCAGAAAAGGCCAAATGAATTTCTGAAAACGCCAAATGTATTTCAGAAAACCCCAAATATATTTCAGAAAAACTCAAATGAAATTCAGAATTGGCAAAATGTATTTCAGAAAACCCCAAATGTATTTCAGAAAAACACAATTGACATTCAGAAAAACACAAATGTATTTCAGAAAAATCCAGTTGTAGATTTCCAAACTGTTTTCTTACACTTTACATAAATAATCTTACAATTAAGGGCACAGTTTTGAATTAAAGATACAAATGGGCATGGATTCAAACATCTATGTAAAAAAATACACGAGCATGGGTAACACATTGTCAGATCTGGTATTGGTGTGCGACAATGCACCCTGTCATACTAGGCTAGTAGTTGGCAGTAGCGGTTCGCCTACCCTATTGCGCTTGGGTCCATACTCGCCCATGCTCAATCCGATTGAGAATATTTGGGCAAAANACCAAAATCAAAATGAAAGCTGAAAAAAAGCATAAAAAGGCGTACGTTACTTGCAAGTTATAAAGTAGATATCAATTTTAACAATTTCCGCAAACACAAAAATAACCCTGCAGGAAATGTATCTAACTATATGCTAACTTTAAATTGCTTAGGAAGGAGCTAAAATTCACTTATTATCTGTATATTTTCTTTGACGAAAGCTAACTATATTTCTATGGCGATGGCCGCGAAATAGTCAAGGGTTGTTTACCTCTGCATTAGATGTAGTCAAGGGTGGTTACCTCTGCATTTGATGTAACTAACTTGTAAGTAACTACTTTTGGAGATAAAATATCAATAGGAAAAACAAAATATTTTATTTTTAATTTTTTTATTTTTATTTACTTTATTTATTTTATTACATTTCATATTTTTTTTCATATTCTGCTGTAGGTCCCATATTCGAACTCCGTCAGACATAGCTTCAAATTGGTAATATGAAATTTCGATTTTCCTTTTATGTGTCCTCAATTCGAAAAAGTATTTGCGAAGTGCAAGATATTTAAATAGAAATGCGTTTAAAGAAAACAATCTCCTTCATTACTCCTGCATTACTTGTCAACTACACCTTTTCCAACAGTATTTCAGAAAAATACAAATGTATTTCCGAAAACTACAAATGATTTTCAGAAAAACTCAATTAATTTTCAGAAAATGCCAAATTTGTTTCAGAAAACCTCAAATGATATTCAGAAAACCTCAATTGAAATTCAGAAAAGGCCAAATGAATTTCTGAAAACGCCAAATGTATTTCAGAAAACCCCAAATATATTTCAGAAAAACTCAAATGAAATTCAGAATTGGCAAAATGTATTTCAGAAAACCCCAAATGTATTTCAGAAAAACACAATTGACATTCAGAAAAACACAAATGTATTTCAGAAAAATCCAGTTGTAGATTTCCAAACTGTTTTCTTACACTTTACATAAATAATCTTACAATTAAGGGCACAGTTTTGAATTAAAGATACAAATGGGCATGGATTCAAACATCTATGTAAAAAAATACACGAGCATGGGTAACACATTGTCAGATCTGGTATTGGTGTGCGACAATGCACCCTGTCATACTAGCCTTGAGCAAGTAGTTGGCAGTAGCGGTTCGCCTACCCTATTGCGCTTGGGTCCATACTCGCCCATGCTCAATCCGATTGAGAATATTTGGGCAAAAATAAAAAGTTATGTCAAAACTCATATGGGCATTCCTTCTACCGACGGACCGGGAGTAGTAGAAAGGAGACTGCAATACTTGGAAGAAATAATTCGCCAAGCGAAAGAAAGCGTTACTACTGCGGATTGCGCTCGTGCTATCCAGAACTCATCGGCTTTTTTTTATGCTTTGGCCTTGTGGGATATGTCTGTAGGAATATGCTTTTTTACAAGTGTTATCCTGTTTTACTCCATTACAAAAAGTGGGTGAGGGGTTAATCGGGATATGAATTTATAAGCCATTATGTTTTCTAAGAGTGATGATAAAAAGTCCATAGATAAAAGTGTTCTGGAAATGATTTCTGAATTACATTTGCACTTTTCTGAATTTCGTTTGCGTTTTTCGGAATTTCAATTGAGTTTTTCTGAAATACATTTGGCCTTTTCTGAATTTCATTTGAGTGTTTCTGAAATACATTTGGGGTTTTCTGAAATACATTTGGGGTTTTCTGAAATTCATTTGGCCTTTTCTGAATTTTATTTGAGTTTTTCTGAATATAATTTGAGGTTTTCTGAAACACATTTGGCCTTTTCTGAAAATCAATTGAGGTTTTCTGAATATAATTTGAGTTTTTCTGAAACACGTTTTGCCTTTTCTGAAAATTAATTGAGTTTTTCTGAAAATCATTTGTAGTTTTCGGAAATACATTTGTGTTTTTCGGAAATACGATTCGAAAAGGTGTAGTAGTTATAAAAAGATTTATTATTTTTTTTTTTTTTTNAATACATTTGGCCTTTTCTGAATTTCATTTGAGTGTTTCTGAAATACATTTGGGGTTTTCTGAAATACATTTGGGGTTTTGTGAAATTCATTTGGCCTTTTCTGAATTTTATTTGAGTTTTTCTGAATATAATTTGAGGTTTTCTGAAACACATTTGGCCTTTTCTGAAAATCAATTGAGGTTTTCTGAATATAATTTGAGTTTTTCTGAAACACGTTTTGCCTTTTCTGAAAATTAATTGAGTTTTTCTGAAAATCATTTGTAGTTTTCGGAAATACATTTGTGTTTTTCGGAAATACGATTCGAAAAGGTGTAGTTCTAAGTTAGCTTTTTGTAGCTAACCACAAGTTATATATTTTATAGAAATCCCGCAAAAAAGCTAACTACAGGCTTATGGCTTATCAATTGATAATTTTTTTCTGCAGGGAAAGCATTCGCACGAGCGTTTGTTTGGTTTTTCAATTGTCAAAATTTTACTTTGCATTTGGCACAGCAAAATTCAATTCATTCGTACACCATAGTAAATTTTTCCAACCCGTCTCGCCACGGAGAAAAAGTTACCGATTGATTTTATCTACCACAAAAGCAGAATTTTGAAAGACGAAAGTGCGAGAAGCAGAATTTTGTGAGACAGAATTTCAAAATGCGGAACTTTCAAAAGCAGAATTTTAAAAAACAGGAATTAGAAAAAGCAGAATTAAAAATATACAGAATTTTGATCGAGCAGAATTTTTTAACATTTTGCAGAATTTTCCGATTTAGAATTTTGTAATGCAGCGTAATGAGACGCTCCCATTATTTTTCATACATTATTGTTTACCTCTAAATCCATTTGAAACTGCCATAACGTCAACAGCTTTTTTTGCGGTGTCCGCAGAAACGACGATCAGTTTCTTCTTGATTGAAAATTCTTTTTCAGAGTGAAAACCTAAAAAAGCAATTTTTCTATAGTTGGCCCAAGGTTTCGCGAATATATTGATTTTTGTGTGTAAAATTTACTATCACATAGTGTTATATGTATAATGAGCTAGATATTTATAAAAAAATATTAATTAAAATATAGCCAATACTGGTCAAGAAAAGGAGTCTCTACTATTACCATCAGTGCAAATTACAAATCCCGAAAATCCAGGGATTATTTGCCAAGAATCCCTTGATTTTTGGTACCTAAAAAAGGCCGGGATCCCGGGACTAACATTCCTACTACATACGTATCGTCTACCATGTCAAACTATCGAATGCTTTTTCAATTACGACACCTTGCGCATGCGTTTAGCATGATACACAAGTTGGAAAACCGTCAAAGGCAAATATAGCCTTATCAGAAGCAGAGGATAGTGGCTTTAACAAAGTGTCGAACCCCACACTTTTTCCTAATGACAACAACGCCGGGATCCCGGGATTTAGATATTCATTACTTTTCAACAACTTAAATCGAAAAAATGCGTTTATATTGTTTCAGAAGCTCTCCTACTATAAAATAAATAATAAATAATGGGTTTGAAATCTACTTTTCTTTGCTAAAAGAGGCATTTTTATTTTTTCTCTCTGAAGTCAGGGCTTATTTTAAAGATATGATTAATTCCATGATACAATAATTTTTAGAAGGTAGTTTCTAGAGCTGTCAAACTATCGATAGTCCAGTCCATCGATGTTTTACGATAGTCTTAAGTGTGACTATCGATACTATCGATAGTATCGACCCATTTTATATGTTTTTCTAAATCCATTTATTTATCTTTATCTTGCTTTTATAAATTTGTTTATTTTAGCGCCTCACGGTTGCATTTTAGTACGAGAAATATTGCTAGAAATTCATTCACCGTGTAGCGATTTCAGAAATTTTCCCTGCAATTCGCCTTTCGGAAATAAAAAACTTTCTTTCGAGAAACACTTTATATGCAAGGTGTCACTGCTCATGAAACTGCTTTCTGAAATTTCTCAATTTGACAGTCTTTTGAAATATAATGCATTGCCACGTCTGACACGCTCTTAAGACGGCAATGTAACCTCTGCCACTTCCACGTTTAAAATAAAAAATGGCGCTTTTAGAAATAATGCCATGAACCAACTAAACAAATCCCCCAGCATGGGAACCGTGTATTTGTAATTGCATTTTAGGAAAAAAATAATAGTTGATAACGTCATTTTTTAATCGGTTGTTTCATTCACACATATGGTTTCATTCCGTTTAATTCACATGACAGCGAAAACATGACATCACTGCAAAAAAATACTTTTTCTCGCACTCCGTTCTGGGTGTTCTTTATTCGTTAGTTCATGAAAAAATGCTGCAAAGTTTTGTTCTCTTTGAACCAATACGTCATTTTTTAATCGGTTGTTTCATTCATACACATGGTTTCATTTCGTTTCATTCACATGACAGCGAAAAATGACGTCACTGCAAAAAAAAATACTTTTTCTCGCACTCCGTCCTGGGTGTTCTTTATTCGTTACTTCATGAAATAATGCTGCAAAGTTTTGTTCTGTTTGAACCAATACGCGCAAATGTCAAAAGCGCTAGGAAAGAGAATACACTACCAATGAAACGATAGTGGCGATAGTGGTAAAACTATCGATAGCTATTTTATGTGACCAGACTATCGATAGTATCGTCAATAGTTTGACAGCTCTGCAAAAAAATACATAAAATTTTTGACGTAAATCGTGTCTGTGACAAACAGGCAATGTGGCCTCTGCTACAATTTAGAACTTGGAGATTTTCGCTTGTTATTTTAGATATTTTTAACAGAACATGTAAAGATTTACATATATGTTTCATAACTGATCACTTCATTTTTACTATACATATACGTATTAAATACATACATACATTTTTGCCACTGTTAATCAAATGAATAAAAATCATAAAAATGAAAAGGTCCCTCGGGAGTACCTGGTAATGAGGGATCGGATCATTTGACCAAGGTTGGTTTAGCCCAGGCATTCCTCGATCCGCAAGCAGTTGTAGCACTCCACACTTTGGCCATCGAGGCCACCATCAGAAACTGGGTGAATACTTCGCTCAGCAATGGCTGGGAGGCATCGAGGGATGCAGGTGGTCAAAACTCATGTTGCCTTCACTCTAGAAAGGTCTATCCCGTTTTTTGCTCTCACTGAGCAGACGGGAGCGATATAAATGAAAATGGTGCCATCAACACAAATAAACTATTTTACAAATACGCCACATGCAAATTCATGAGTGAGCCGAACATGAGAGGAGTTTATGGTGAAGATAATGTAAATAACCCTAGCTTCGGAGTGCTCTTAAAAAATATAACTCCTCAGAACGAGAGAGTACTTTAAAACTTTACGAGCTCTGTTTCTAAAACTATTCTATTTTATTCTTATTCTTGCCACTCCGAATTTAGTTTTGGAACTCACCCGCGATGTAAATTAAAATCGTTGGATATAAACTTTACAATTTTTGACGAGCTTTGGGAATATGTTAGAAATGTTGCAGCAGGGGGTCCACCGAAACCAGTAAAGGTTAGAAAGGGGTCTACGAGAAAAAAAAGTTTGGGAACATCTGGTATAGGGCTATAGATTTTGCGAAAAAGGTAGTTTATTGTTAATTTTCCACAGGTTTTACTCAAGTTTTATTAATTAGTTTTTAAATTTTAACCAGTATTATGGTTTACTAGCGGTAAATACTTTCAGAGAAAAGCGCAAGCGGCACACAAGTCTTCGTCGGTTAATTTATTACATATCTTCTGTAACCATAGGCTAATTTCCTCCATTTGAGTCCTTTATACTACCCCTTTTGTTCAATATAAGGCCTCATACTCAGCAATCGGTGCCGTGGCATAGCCCCAATTGGCATAACTCCAATTTTAAAATTTGGGATGATGTCACTCCTTGTGTAGTGATATAAGCCGAATTTCGTTATTATTGCAAGGCTTTTCTCAACTTGCAATGTTGTATGTCCTTTCTGTGTTGCCGAAGAAGAGGGCTGAACACCTTTTGCAGAGAATACCTATCTACGTAGGCGGCCTGCGGTCGCGCTTAAGGGATTATAACCCTCACTAAGTATATGTAATTCTCCTTTCTGTGTTGCCAAAGAAGAGGGGCGTGGGATACCTTTTGCAGATAAAACCTTTCTTTATTTTGTGGTTTGATTTGTCCACCAAATGAAAAATAAAATTTATTTGTGATTTGATGCGTTTAATTAAATTTTGCCAATCAAAAACGATGAGAAAGTGAAATTAGGCCGCGCGGGCATAATTCATTTTGCCAAGTGAAATTAGGCCGACGAACAAATAAGAACGCGGTCTTAATTCACGCGGTCTACATTCCATCCCCCGTCAACAATCTGAAATTGGGCCTAAGAATGTGCACAGCCTGCAGCTTTGTATGGCTAAGAAGAAAAAATTAAAGTAAATACAAACTTTATCCTGTATTCCTAATGGGGAGGCGATGCCTCCTCGGGACCAGTAATGGAAAATCAAAATTTAAAATTGTGCCGAATTTCTCCGGAAAAATGTGCCTATGTAAATGCAGGTCAATGTGCCAATAAATTGAAAGTCGTACGATAGGTACAGAAATCTCACGGAAAACCTTTGTTTAGTGCAAAAACAAAAGAACACAACAACAAAACCATAAAAATTAAAGTTTAAAGCTTTCTACAAAAAAGTTTCATTCAAATTTAAAACTTTGTTGTCAGAAATTTTAGAAACTTTCGGGTACGCAGTTTTATAGTCTATTCAATTTTGGATTTACAAAGTGCAAGTGCGGCTAAAAACTCGCGTTGATTTGTAATATTTTTTTATTTTTTTGCTTTTCTTAATACATATTGGATGTACAAAAAATCAGTGCGTGTAGTCCCTAAGCGCGGAGGAAGTGAAACTTAATTGAGGAAATGCCAGAAAGAAAGAAATGTGCGATACACAAGCACATTTACATATTTTCTAATATACAAAAAACATATTAGGGGTATTCTCTGAGTCTTGCAAAGCCCTTGCACGGTGCACGGATTGCACGGTTTGCAAAGCTGTCCCATACGAAAACCGGTTTTTACCGTGCAATCCGTGCAATCTGTGCACCATGCAAGGGCTTTGCAAGACTCAGAGAATACCCCTATTNTATCTACACTGTTAACTAGCAGATTGTGGTAGCTAAAGTAAGATATGAAATGTTTTATTTCAATATTTTTAATATTTCTGGAAAAACCCGCAATGGTAGCCGCTCCTTTGGTTGTTGGATCATTTCCACCATTAACCATTTCCAGTGAAAATTTTTCTTTAAAGAATTTCGTTAGTTCGTCAGATTCATCTGCATCTTCATCTTCATTTTCATGTTCATGTTCATGTTATGAAGATGAAGATGAAGATGAAGATAAAGATAAAGATAAAGATGAACATGAACATGAACATGAACATGAACATG
>NW_016158451.1:0-20387 GCF_001687245.7 Rhagoletis zephyria
TCTTTTTATAGAAAACAGATTTCTACACATAAAATAGCATCCCCAATTTCAATTTTGTGCATTTGCCTTTTTTTCAAAATCCAATATGTACTTACGTACATGAGCTCATCAATCCTCTAACACTACTTAATCAAACTTTTTCCCTTAAAATTTTATTATCATCGTATTTTGTATTATTTTTTATTATTTTTTTTTTAGGTCAGCGCTTTGAGTTTGGAAACGTTTCCATCGCACTTGATTAAGAAAGTTTGGACGAAAATCGATCCGCGCATCTCATTTTTGCAGGAAATTCATAAGTTTATACTGCGAGAGGAGGTAAGCTAACACATTGTTAATAACAGTAAAATAATGTATGTTTGTAAGTGTGTGTAAATTTGTTTATTCTATGTACTAAGAAATTTTTATGAACTCACAACAATGTTGATATTTAAGTTGTCTGCTCATGTTTTTGTATCAAACGTGCTTACTAGTTATACAACAATTAAGGAGCGTTTACAATGCTGGTCTTAAATTCATAGTACTTTATTTTAATGTTCTATTCACATAACAGCACGGGGCGAAGTTCTAGTTGTACTTGGATGTTCGAAAACGTTTTTTATTTACAGTGACTTAAACAAGTGACCATGTGTTTAGTATTTTTTAATTATTCACAATGTTTTTCATTTTAAATTTTTTTATAAAAATAAATAAAAAATTCCGAATTTATATAAAATTTATGAAAATTTAAAAAATTTGCATCAAAATTTCAAAGTTTACAATTTGAATGTTTAAAATGTTTTTGAATGTGCAGTTTTATAGCCCATACAATTTCAGTGAAATTAAGTGCAAGATTCAAGTGGTTTAATTATTTTTTTTTGATGCTGTAAATTGCACTTGTTATGGAAAAAACCACACGAGCACTCATTAAAAAAAAAATAAAAAATATTAAAAATCAATGCGATTTATGCCGGCTGAGGCCTGCACTTCATTAGACTGAAATTGTATGGGCTATATAACTGGATACGCACAAATGTTCTAGAGATCCATATTAAAAAGTTTAAATTTTTAATGAAAATAAATTTGGCATAAAGTTTTAAATTTATATTTATATGTTTTTATTAAAGCATTTTTTTTGTAGAAGAATAACAAAAAAATTTTATTGAAAGATATAGTGAATATTTCAACAAAAATAACACATTGTCACTTTTTTGAGTCACTGTATATGTCATTCAAAATGCTAAGTTTCATTCGAAGCCGATACTGTAAACAGAAAGACATTTCAAACAAAGCGAACTCAATTTCAAGCTGACATTGTAAACACCATACCATTTTTAGTGACTCAGTGTAGTTTGTATATTTGATCCATTTATTAGAAAAGTTTCACTGCCCTCAAATTCTTAGTTCATTTTAGTCATACAAATCATTGTCGCTACCAATGTTGCCTTTCCTACTGTTTATCTTTGTGATGCCGGCCGTGTTTTCACCCCACCCTCAATTCTCTAAGGATGGAATTGCTTCGGATGCATATTTCGGAAGTTAAGGCCTCCGCTATGTTGGGTCTGTTTTTTCTTTTCACTGTACATTACGATCAAGGTTTAAGCCCAGTCCTCTTGGTAATACGCGGCACAAAATGATTGTTTGTGTGAGATCTCACATGTCAGCCAAACTAACCTGATCTAACGTACGAAACCTTCGTCAATGGAGTTTAAGAACTTGAGTAAACTCAGTGGGTTTCTGTGTCTGAATTATGTTAGGCCAGCAAAGTAAGACATGTTCAGAAACTTCATTCTGTCGCTACAAAGGACAGGATAACCGCAGAGGAGACGCTCTACATATTCTTCCGCTTCCCGTGAGTTACAACGATGACAGGAAATGTTTTGATTCAGTCCAATTCTGCCTGTATCAATGTCCAAGACCCAGGCTTAAAAATCTTTTTATCCCCTGACATGTTTAGGGCCCATCCGTTCCTCCAGCCATTTCGTTGCCTTGACTATAGTTCAACAACCCAGATCGCCATGATATGTCCTATAGAATTTTTACTAGGCTGAAAGTAAATGTCACAGAGCCAATTGCTCTTTCGCTATCTAACCATCCGAAAAAATTGCGATTTTTGTCCACAGTCGATTAAGGTTCTATACTATTATACGACGGCAAAAAAACAAAAATCTATTTGACAAAGACAATGGGAAGTGGGTGAGAATTGGAACGGATAAAATATCAGGGAACAAGAAACATCCGACCTGCTTAACAGACCAAATGCAGTATTCGTTAAATTAGGAGCAGCTAATAATGCGCAAAAATAGGACCTTCTTCTTGTAGGACTTTCCGCAGCAGCCAACTAGGACATGACAAAGACCTCCGACTTGCTTAATAATCAGAGAATATTCAGAATAGTAGATTACTTTCCTATAATAGAGCTTGCTGCAGATTTCAGCTAGAAAACAGCGAATAAAGTGTTCAGCACTTCTTGCATGAATGTCCAGGCTTCGCGCATATTAGTTAGGTATAGAACTAAAAGGAAAATACTTGGTATCAAAATCAGAGTGTCTAAATTAATTGCCAAATGCATATGGTTCGACCGAGCTATCTGCAATCAACCACAATTTTTCATTAATTTTAATATTAATCCTTGCGTGTATGCACTTATGCAAACAACTTTTACATAATTACACATTTATACTCACATTCACTTATTTAAAATTTCCTCCATTCACCACTTTTTGTATGCACTCTACTCACTCACATCAATTCCTAATACCTGCGACTACAATCTGTCCTTTTACGAACAGAAACTTTGGCCAGAAATTTATCCCGAGGTCATGCTGTTGGATTATCTCTTCAATGGCGAGCGGCAAATTAATGCTACTGTCGCCGTCTTAATTATATCATGCATCATAGATCTTCAAGAGGATTTTCGGTATTACGTGAAACGTGGCTTTCTACGTTATCTACTTAAGTAAGTAACTGGGAAGGAGTGCTTTTATGCAAGTACATACATACATACATATCTATGGTACGTGCCAATGAGAAAGGATATACATATGTATGTATATATGCGATAAGCGAAATTAGTTATAAACTAGTTCATTAAACAGTGTCGACACGTTAGCAAGAAAAGCCATATGGAAGGATGAAATCAGTTTGTATGTGCATGTGTATGTGTATGTGTGTATGTGTGCATGCATGCACGCGGCTTCATTTACAAACATCTAATCTTAGTGGCGAAATTGGGACTTAAGCCAAGTGGCCAATGAGTTGGGTAGCTCAATGTGAAAACTTTTAATGTTGGCCATTTGCGCTTGGCAACTGACGACACCAGCAGAGCTAGCCACTGCTTTAATCAACCACTAATTCAGATTCGACACTTTTCTTGTATTTTACTTATTTTATGTTTTTTTTTGTGTTTCTGTTTTCTCTTTTCGCTTTTTTCATTTAGATCGCCTTTGGAGCGCAAACGCTTACAATTGGAAATGGAGCCGCCAGATTTTCCACAATTACTCATACGCGGTCCAGTGCCTTATAAAGTGAATGTGCAGTTAGCACGAAATCGCATCGACCAACTTTTGATGATATCACATCCAATTATAAGAGCACTCAATCAGCTTTGGCATCAGTTGTAAGTACGACACGAAGACTTCTTCTTCAAACTTTAAGGTTATGTGTACTATTTATGCTTGTATGCATAAGGTAGTCTGCCAAAGGAAAAAAAATGTAATTGCATAGGTAAAAAATTGGTCTGATCACATTTTAAATGTGATATATGGGGCTATAAAACTAAATATATTTTTAAAAAATTCGAAAAAAAATATTACAAACTTAATAAAAATTTTTTAATATGATTTATTACACCAAAAAATAACTAAAAAAAAACAGAACTTTTTAATTTAAAAAATTATAAAAGCAAAATCTTATATACATTTTTTTTATACAATATTTTAATTAATATTTTTAGTGTGAATCTTTGAAGTGCGAAAAAAAATGTTTATTGCAAACGCTAAATTAAAAATAAATTGAAATTAAATAAAAATTGTTGAACATAACTTTATTTAGTTAGTAAAAAATATATACATTTTCTTTCAAAATTAAAAAAATTAAAATTTCATGATCTTTTCAGATCAGCTGGAAGATTTGTATCGATAAAAAAAAGGTTGCCAAAACTGTTGTGTTTTCAAAACTCTGTATTTTTTTTATTTTTCGCCATTTTTTATATTTTTTCCTTAAAGCTCACAATATAGTTTTTAAAACGAGACCTTTAGGATTCCAAAAAATCGTAAACCCGAAAGCTTGTATCAATTTTTGGCCAAATTTAATATTAATTTTAATACAATACCTCTAAATGATCTTAAAAGATCCTGAAATTTTCTATGCCTTTTTAGAGATAAGAATTTTTGAATTTTGAGAAAAAAATTGTATTGCAAACTCTAGATAAAAAATTGATTTTATTATAATTAAATTAAAGTTTAACATAACTTTATTTAGTGTACATAAAAAATTTTTTAAAAGTTCAAAAATTTATATCTTAAGAAACACCTTCTTGAAAGTTTTAGGATCCTTGGAGGTCAGGAAGTATTACATAAACAAAAAAATGTCCAAATATTTTTTTTATGTTTTTATTTTTACGATTTTTTTTTATTTCAAAATTTTGTAAATTTTTTTATTTGTAAATTTTTTTAAATATATATTTTTTTAACCCTAAGAACATCATTTGCAACGAGGCTAGAACCGTTTTTGCAACTATAATAGTTTTTGAGATATGCAAAAAATTTACTTGCGGAAATTGTGAAATTTTGAATTTTTCATAACTTTCGAAAAAAAGTCCTTTGGCTGAACTTCGTTATGACATTTTTTTGTATTCAAGCATCTGTTGGTTAAAATTGGGGGCAATTTTACTGACTGCTTGTCCTTTGGGTTGAGGTAGAAATTATTACTAATCATTTGAATGTACTTCTACTTACAGATACAATGATCTAGTGGTTATAGATGTTTCGAAGATCTTCTTGCGCGATCAACCTATGACGGCTGATGAATTGATAACTTTCGTTGATGACAGTTGTGCTGTTATACGAGATGTGTGTACAAAACTTTAATATATACATTAATATATCTAAAATTAAATCTTGTAAAACTTTCATCTTACCAACATGTAGTTACTCATGAACGACTGGCTACCTCGCTGCGCTGATTTGGTTGACGTTATGCGTCGCACCTGGAAGGACTTGATACCCATGAATCAGAAATGTGGCGGACGTGCGGCTGTGCTATTCAATTGTGTACATGCGCTAATGTCTCATCACTTGGAAGGCTTGATATCAAGGAGTATCTCTGTGCTCTACACGAACCTGAAAAGATATGAAGTAAGCCTCTTAGTAAGATAAAATACAAAGGGAAGAGCCTTACTCCGGCCATGCCTAAATTCTCTTGGTATCTTGGTATCTTTGTTGTCAACCAAAAATACGCCTAGGAATAACTGCCTTTTCGACGAGATTGGACGAAAAGGGAAGCTGTGTTCGCTAATTGGGATTAAGAGGTAGAGGATAGGTGATTTCTGTAGTGTGGGGTACCAACACAGGCTGGCCATATGTATATATATTGGTTATGTCAGTTTTGAGTTTGGATAAGTGGAAGTTTAGCCTGGTACAGTAGCTTTGTAAGTTTTCCTAAAGCTCCGCGGGTCTCTCGAGTTTGCTGAAGGTGTGATTGTAGGTGTTAAGCTCCAATTACAGTATTCAGGGAGGGTGTTTTTTATTAGGTGATGATTCTTTATCGCTGAATACGTCTCTAATATTCATTGCATAGCTGTCAGTGGTAGCTAGAGCAAAGAGCATAGTCGCTAGGAGGCAAACTTTTCCACCTTCTTCGACGGCTATAGTTTGGCTCTACATTCTAGCTACATACAAATTGAAATTTAAATTAATACCCAACAACCCCATCCCATCTCTAAACCAGGTGGCCAGCTCGTCCTCGACGTAATAAGCTGTCTGTATAACGCCAGGCTCAGTGGTTAGGTTAGAGGGCCGCTTCCGTGAGTGGAGGCACACTTAAACATGGATTTAAGCCACCATTGTCGTGAGCCGAGTTGTTTATCGAAGAAGGTCTGCATCTTGTCTCTGTGTTCGTAGAAGTGTCTTCTAAACTGTCTGGGATGGTGACTCTGCTTCCGGCAAGTGTATGTTTAGGTTTGCGGTATCAATCGAATTTCTGGCTGAGATTGCCCTTGCTTGCATCTTGATCTCCTTCATACGGAGGCTGAAAATGCTCGACATTGATTTTTTAGTTGATAGGGAAAGACTCCGTGAAGAAGGGACAAGCAAGGATCTCTAAACTTTTAATATCTCTCTAAGATTTATTTTCATGTTTAAGGTTTAATTATTTTCACTAACTTTTCGCAAAATTTAGGAAGGCAATGAAATTGAACACTATCAAATGTATGACAAGAAACTCCAGCGTCGTCCGCTTATGACTTTAATAATATCAGTTGTGGGTGCGCATTTCGATGATCGCACCGATGATAGAGATGAAACGACTTCAATCTATACACACAATGAGGAGGACGATGCCAATCTATTTTACAAACGTCCCACTATTGATTTTGAGATCGTAAGCATTCTATTAATTCCTAACGGCGAAGAATTTCAAAATCGTAATTAAGTAGATGGGTTTTTCTTTTGCATTCGTAGCATCCACCAGACATGGATCCGGTTTGTGATTTTGCGCTGGAAAATGAAGGCAAATTTTTTGGATTTCCATACATTAACGAGCTACCGGAATTATTTATTTCTGTTTTCAAGAAAATACTGCAAGTTGGCTATCATATACCGCGCTTGGAATACTTTATGTCCAGAGGTGGGTAGTTAAAGTGTATTCGTATAAATTTTGACATTCACTTAGTACAACTTTTTGTAAATTTCGTAATCTCATTTTCATTTTAGATGAAAGCACTCACGGTTATTTGCATGTCGTCAAAGAATCGCACTGCGACATGAAACGTTTGTATAAAAATGTACATAGAATAGTGGAAAACAACTGGGGTGGTCTGCGTGTGTATCTGTATCCCATCTTTAAATATTACAATGCGCTATTTACTAAGAAAATGTTGCCAGTTGTTGAAAGGTTGTTCACACAGCATATCATTCCTGATTTAGTGGTAAGTGCTGCATTTGTTTTAAGTATTTCTACACCTGATGTACGTACTATAATTGCTCTGACTAAAACTAATATTTATGGACTTTTGATACATACCATACAAATCATGTAAGTGGTTCTAGTGACTTTATTTAAGAGTTGATGAACTTTCTTAGAATACTAATCTTCTTGCTCAAGAAACCCTAAGTATGAATTTACAATTTGTAGCCGTAAACAAAGGCTATTGATTGCTATGACAACCTGCTAAGCAAGTCTCAGTGTGTGGACTTCTGATCGTCGCCCAAAATACGAAAGCATGCAGTCGAAACATAATCTGCAAAGCTTTCACTTGAATCACTTAATCCAGAGGTAGTTAACCCATCAAAGCGTTAAGAGTCGCTCCTTGCACTGTACTCGCAGTATATATAAAGACATATTGATTTAGCCCGTTTAACTTATGCACAGAACCGAGGAACCGGAACCAGATAACTGAAAAACGGTTCCGGTCGAACCAAAGCTCGATTCCAAAAGAACCAAAACGGGATTCCAGAAGAACCGGAAAACGGTTCCGAAGACCCGAAACTCCATTCCAAAGGAACCGAAGCATGGTTCCGGAAGAACCAAGCATCGATTCCAAAACAACTGAAAATCGGTTCCGGAAAAACCAAAACTCGATTCTAAAAGAACCAAAAACGGTTGCGGAAGAACCGAAACTCGATTCAAAAAAAAAACAAAAAACGAAAAACTGTTCCGGAAAAACAGGAAGGACCGAAACTCTATTCCAAAAGAACCAAAAAACGATTCCGGATGCCCCGAGAACTCGATTCCAATATAACCGAAAAATGGTTACAGAAGACCTGAAACTCGATTTCAAAAGAACCTAAAACCCGTTCTGGGAAAACCCTTGGTTAACACCCGTCGCATATGTGTGATGCGTTCGAGTACATAGTTTAACTATCAAGCAAATATAGTCTTGTGTACTCGTAGTTATGCAGATGGTTTATCAAAATTAAAGAAGGTGAACACGATACGGTTTTTTCTAACCTGAGGAAATACTCGTAAATAATTGCATCCTCTTTCAGGATTGTTAAACTTAACCCGAGATAGATAGGTCTATTGTTCCCTCAACCATTTCGTAGTACCTCATACAACCCGATAGCTCCCAGAAATTTGAATAGGTCTCCAGGGGTCAACGACTGTATGATTTGAACACTTGGCCTAGATACCTCAGTTGTCTTCTTTTCACCGCCTCGTACTCGCGAAGCAGGTGTAATAGAATCTCCTCGGACGAATCACAGAAGCGAAATATGTACATACATTGGTCGCTCGCCAAGATAATCAGCTTATGCAAATGACTTCTTAGTCTACAGTGTCCTGTCAGAATACTTTTTAATATCCCTCGCCTCTCTTTGGAAAGGTTTATATGTAATTGCCCTGTATGTTGTAGGTTTTTAGCCTCCTAGTAAGCATTTAGCCTGGCGTAGACCTGAAGTGTTGCGTCAGTGCTATTCTCTGAGTTTGTTTATCTCCTTCGTGAGTTCTTCCTTGATTGTGCTGGGTGCGATCGCAAGGGAGGGCTCTGTCCCTATGAGAGACGAGACGGCCACCGTTCTTGAAACCTAATCCAAGCCTACCTATCCTAGTCGACTATAAAATATTTATGTACTTAAATATGTGACGTTCAAGTGTTACAAAAAGATGAAATTTAATAGAGGTAACATACATTTGTACGGAAGTATATCTTTTAACTTTATGTTGTCTAATCCATTTCCATCCCTTGCTAAAATAAGCAGGAAGCAATGCTGAAGTAAATACAAAATATTAGACATAAATTCGACAAGGATTAGAGACATGAGCCACTTAACAGTAGTAACAGTTTTTATTTTTTTAATTGTGAATTGTGTCTTTATTGCACAGGACCATCGATAAGTACATTATTCCCTGCTATATATCTGAACAGCTCAGCAAAATAATTGCAGCGCTTTAAAATTAAAGTCAAATATTTGTTGTTTGATGAACACAATGGACGTTAATTATATTTTAAGCAGAACATTAAACCTTAAGTTGCCAAGTTTCAACATAATTTTTTCCCCCTACTATTTTTTTTTTGCAAACTGATGCTGCACATTTTTTGTTTGTATAAATTCATGCATAATGAGATTTTCAANTCCTTACATTTCACATATTTAAAAATAAAAATGTTCAAAAAAGGCATTCCTAAGAGCAACTTTTCACTTTAAGCTACCAATGACGCAGCCTAAAATTTAAATGCTTTCATTAAGGGTATACAAAACATATTTACCTGATTTGAATACGCATACATACATACGTATTTTGTAATAGGACTATGGAAGTGGCGTCAAAGAGACGAATGAGTAAATAATGTTTACTAAAGCTGCGCAATCATAGGGCAGCGAGTTGAAAATTATTAATGGTTAATTTTCCAATTTACAGCAAAAATTTACTGTACACAAATTTACTCACTGCAGCATGACAAATTGATTGAAATTTGTAAGTACTTTTTTTAATTTCACAAATATGTAAATATACACATTAGACTGCATCACTCCCCTTACAAATAAACGGTACTATTTTCCACCGGGATTTGAAAGTACCTCCAAAAACTGAGTTTTTGTAAATAAAAACAGTTTTTTAAGTATTTTTTGCAAAAAATTACCTTAGATGACAAAACAGTTTAAGCTTAAAAAATTTGCATACAAATATTTAAAAAAAAAACAAAATCGCAATAATGAGATTTTTGATGATTTTTTTTAACTTTTTCAAGGACTGGTTTAAAGAAATAAACCTGAATAACTCTGCCTAAACTATACGGATTTATACTTATGAGGTATCATTGGAAAGGGATTTTTCACGCTTTTTATTTTATTTTGGACAAACGAGCCTCATTCCATTTTGAGTTAAGATGTTTTGGTATTTGATAAAGAAAAAAGCGGGATATAAATGAGTTTTTTTTTGCAATGAAATAAAAAGAGTGAGCAAATACCTCACAAGTCTATATCGATATAGTTTTGGCCCAGTTATTTAAGTGTTTCTTAAACAAATCTTTGAAAAAAGTTAAAAAGAGCATCCAAAATCTCATTATTACGATTCTGTTGAAAAGATTTTTAAATATTTTTATGCCGATTTTTAAAGCTTAAGCTGTTTTGTCATCTGAGGGGATTTTTTTCCAAAAAATCCTTTGAGAAACTATTTTTATTCATAAAATAACTACATTTTTGGGGGTATTTTCCAATCGGTCCAGCTCACTAAAAACCTTTTTGGCATAAAATATGGAACGATGGTCACAGTCCACAGTACTCGAATGTCAGATCGCCGGATTGGAGGTGCAAGAGGCGGAGGTATGCGCTGAGAAAAATTATTTTACTAGAAAGGCTGTCGATGTTTCGGCCCATCGACATGATTTTACAATAGTTTGCACTACTCACTAAGTTCATTCCGATTGGATCTTGGGAAATGTTAGGAAGATATCGTCGCCTTAGAAGACTCCTAATTAATTCTACGATGCTTGTACTTAGCTTTGTGGAATGTAACTAACGGCAGATATTTCATCCGATCTGCACGCGATAAGTCTAGTTAGCAGGGGCTCACATAGTTTCACGTGTCGGATGCCTTCGATATTTCAACCGCGACTCCGTCCGAACCGTCCTTACCAGTGGGAGCAGGATAGCCTTTTTGAAGCTGGATTTAGAAATTATATGTTTATTCCCTCGGAATTTCAGGCCTAACTTCGCGGCCTTCTTCTAGCTTTTGTTACTCCTACTTTTTCTTAAAATAATTTTCATCTTTTTAATATTCTGAGAAAGAAAATCGATTTTATGGAAATGTAAAAAAAAAAAATCGGTGAACTTTCCACTTACCCTTATAGAATTTGTTTACCCGGAAATGTTTGACTAATGTGACTAATCTTTGGAAATTCGAGCAGCCAAGATGAAAGATGAATTAAATTGCAATGGTAAATTCTTACAGGAAAATATCTATATATACTACTACGTTATTTCGGTCATAAAACTAGTCGGCAAAATGAGAAACTCTTATTAGTCAACACTTTTAGGCAGGACCTTCCCTTTTAAAGCTTTATTAAGCAGATCAGGAGGTGTATTTTCAAAGAATAGGATGTCAAATAAAGAAAGAATTGGAGAAAGCGCCTTTAAAGCAGAAAGTCCGACACAATTACTAAATTCCCATGTTTCTCTTTTTTAGCTTGTCGAAGACCTAATGAGACGTTTGAGGGGTATTATTCATAGCACATACATCTTACGTGATTTTATACCGCTCAATCTCTTCATGTTGGACAATCGGCATGTGAAGAACACCATTGTAATGCTGGTACAACAAGTTTACAATTTCGTCATTGACTACTACAAAGCTGTGAATATAAATGAAAATCGCGCGTAAGTGAAAGATATTCGCAACAAGTGCAATAAATGCTTATGTATTTCTTCTAATGAGTTAAAGTAAATTAACTTATAACTGCAGACTTCGAAACAAAATAAAAATCACTACTTTGTTTTATTTGTTATAGCATTTGCGATGCACTAGAGGAAATGTCCATGAAAGCTGGCGAACGACCGGAGGAGACACCAGAGGTGGTCGCTTTGCAAAACTACTTAACCGAGTGCCGTGATGAGAAAATATTTGCAATAAAGGATGAAATTAAAATAGTGTCGCGACGTGTAATTTTCCTGCTAACACATACAATATTGGATAGTAAGTATAGTAGATTAGTTGTTTAGTTAAACAGAAAAGAAGTTGAGTTAATACACATATAAGTACGGGATATTTAGTTATCTATTTACATCTGAACGCAAAGTGATGGAATTTGTGTGTGCTTCTCACAATGCAATGCAACAAAAGCTAGTAGTCCCGAAATTTACCAAATGTCCGGGATTGCTCTTGATATAGAAATGTTAAAATACCTGCATTTAGTATTAGCCAAAACAATTCAGGACCCTATGCCAATTTAATTTTAAACTTAAGGTTAACCAACAGATTGATAAAATTTTATAGCATAGGTAGGCGGCAGCGTTAATGTGGATTAACGGCGTAGTTGATCTGATCAAAATTGTACCCTGATAGACGACAGTATTGCGGAGTAAACTAGCCGCGAGATCGGAGGTTCGACTCCTCTTATCTGAATTCCAAGTCACTTTGATTTTATACTTGCGCAGAAAAAAAAATTTAAATACGCAAATTTTGCGTAAATATTAGATTAGATAGATTTCCTGCTCACGGTGCTTCGAGATTGTCACCTCTAGTGCATACAAAGTTTTCTAAATGAGCTTGCATTACTGAAGCATGCGGATGCGATGCATTAAAAAGTTTCTATACAAGTTGAACTCCTTTCCACAGAGTTGCACAAACTTTTACAAAACACATTGCCTGTAATACATACATATGAATATGTATATACTTATGTACATATGTACATAAATATTACCCCTTGGCAGTCGATAGAAAAGCAAATTGTAAAAGTTTAATTTGATTAGTGATTACAAAAAATAACAGTAAGTGAACTGAGCGTTAAGGCGTGTTTTCACTATATCAAATTCAATGTCATTTGTCGTCAAATAAGTGAAAACGCATTGTCAAATTGGATTAAAAAGCAGTATAACGATTGATTTCGATTAGGATCAGTCTTTAGTGGGAATGTGCGATTAATCGATTAAAAATTTTTTTTAATTAATCATAAGCCTGATTAATAAAAAAACATGATTAATCAGATTTTGATTAATCAGATCCTGAGTAATTACTGTTTACTCATAAAAAATTTATGGAAAGCTGAGTAACTTTGCTCATATCTTTCGAGCTAGCTTTCAAAGAAAATGAAATTTTTTTTATAATAAAATACTTTTCTTATTAACAAAAATAGAATGCCAAACGAGCACCTTACTATGTTGCTGATTGAAATTCAAAAATATATACACTGCCGGAACAAGGTATTGGCATAGCATATTTTTCGCAATATACGCAAAATTTTCCTTCTAATATATTTCCGCTAATTTCGTATAAAATTATGGTTCATTCTACAACAAAAAAACATAAAAATATAATTTCTAAACTTTGTGCAAAACTCGCGAAAATTCAGCAAATTTTCATGAAAATTTTCAACTCTTTAATCAGAGTGCAAGTTTTAAGTGGCTAAGAATTACCTTTGATTTTACCTTTTTTCACGCAGTCTCTTCCAGGCAAAAAATTGTTTTCGAAAATACTTTATTTGGAAAAAATGCAAACCACCTTCAACAAACAAAATTCTCAAAAATCAACGCGATTTTTGACTTAGTCCGAACTTGCATTTTTTTACTAGAATTTTATGGGCTGCAAAACTGCATACTTCAAAAATTTCTAAAAAATCTGATTAAAAAGCACATTCTGAGCAGAAATCGTATTCCTTCGGTATCTACCTGTTATTAAACGCTTTTCAACTTTACAACCTTAGGAATCCCACCCTTTTTTTTTAATTATTAATTTTACAGTTTTGAATTATAACCAAAAGTGTGAGTACCATGGTCACAACCGTCACAATGGAGTGACCCATTGCAATTATAAGTGTTTTTATGTTGTTGGCATTTACTAATACAGTCATTAGTGTGAATGTACCTTATCTACATGTATACATACATATGTATACAATTATGGGCAACTGATTAAGTCAAGCGATATATTGCCTAGTTTTGGCTATTTTACTTTCGTTTATTTAAGGTTTATATTTTTTTAAAGTTCTAGTACTTTACCTAACCAGCGCCACATTAATCCACATTTCAAGCCTCGTTTAAAACTTATGAAAATTCAACAAACTTTAACTATTGCAACCAAAAATTTAAAATTTTATGCAGTACGAGTTTTTAATAATTTTTTTGACGGTGTTGTACATTTTTTTCCATATAAAGTATGCACCATCGGCAACAAAAATTATTAAAAATCAACGCGATTTTCTAGCGTCTTAAAATTTGCACTTCAACCTACTAAAATTTAATGAGCTACAGAACTGCATACACATAATTTTTCTAGAAATTCTAAAAATAAATTTTTGTGTGCAATTGTTAAAGTTTGTTGAATTTTCATAGATTTTGTAAGTTTGAAATATGGATTTTTGTGGCGCTGGTTAGGTAAAATGTTAAACTTTTATAAAAAAGATGTAAATATTAAATAGACAAAAGAAAAGTGGCCAAATCTAGTCAAAACGTCACTTGACTTAAACAGCTGACCACAAGTGTACATATACATATGTAGGTCTGAGAACATCCATTTCATCGGTGTCATAAAAGATATCATTAAATTTACTAAGATACATTTTTTTGTAATCTAATTAATTACCTTGTCAAGCAAGTTTATAAAACGAGGATATGACTGGCTGACAATTAGTGCATAGTAAGTTCATACATATAGATACATATATCACAGTCAGTTATTTATATAAAACATAAACTCGCCTGTGTCTACGATTATATACACACTAGTATATTTTTATATGTATCAAAGAACTTCTCATCTGATATTAATTTTCTATCATGAAATTCGAAAAACCAACCAACTTTTTTTTATTCAACAGGTGATCACATTCATCTCAATTCACGCACTTTTATTTTGCCCGGCGAGTTGGAAGAGGTATTGGACTTAAGCTCAGCACGTTTGAATGTTGTACGTGAGAATTTGGAAATGGCATTGCGGTGAGTATACCCATATACATACTTATGTATGTATATCTATTTATGAACTTTTAGTTGTTGGTAAACTGTCAAACACATCTAATCAACTTCGCATAATGAGTGATATGAGCAAGTGTGAAATTGTTTATATGCATGCATTTGCTTAAAATACAGTTCATTAGTGAGTTTATCATGAACATTGCTTATCGCGCTGATGACACACATACACGAACACTAATACATACTATACTTAAATACATATGTACATGTTTCTTTATGTATATCCTTTTCCCCTTAGTGAACGTCGTAAAAAATTCGAAGAGTTCATTTTGAATGAAAAACGTCGCATGGATGGATTTAGAGTAAAAGAAACTCGTGAAGTTATGACACTCGAGGAATTGAAAGAACGTGTCGATACGATCGATGAACTTTACGTGATTATTGAGGTGAGTTGTAGAATGTATGTAGTTAGAAATGCTTTTCTGAAAAGTAAGTAAAAAATACGAAAACAATTTGATAAGCCATAGATTTTTTTAATAAAATAAACTTGTTTCGCAAAAAAAATTGGTATTTCACTTCCCAGCTTAGTCGCTTTTTAGGTCGTAGCCTTGTTTGTGAAGCCAAGTCCTTCTTCACTTGGTCTTATCAACGCAGTGGGCGTCTCTCACTTCCTCTACTGCCACCAACAGAATCCGAGTTCAATATACTTTCAGAACTGGAGCGTCCATGTTCATTCGTACATACATAAATGCCCGTAAATCTTCCGCAAAATCTTTCTCTCGAATACACCAAGAGCCGGCTCATCGGATGTTGAAATGACCATGCTTCTGCGCCATATATCAGCACGGCCATGATGAGTGACCTGTAGAGTGTGGTTTTCGTTCGTCGGGAGAGGACCTGATTAAATGGTCGGATTCAGTGGCGTAGAAAGTCTCGTGTCAAGGGTTTGGGATCATTTTTTTGTGACCGACTTAAATTAGAGAGGGGTATATCTCTTCATTCCCTACCTTCCATGCGAATATTGTTTTCAAACCTGTGCCGGTGGTAAGACACTTTGGTCGCATGAAGCGGTCATCACTGAAACAAACGCCTTTTTCAGGACATTAAAAAAATCATAGCATACTGTACGGCGTCTTCGTTCTTAGGTAGTGTCCTAACAGCCAAATAAATATTATATTTCCCATAGGAAAAACGAGGAAAGAGACTGTTGTCTCAACATTTGAATCGTATATTTTGAAGCACCCAGATCAGTGCAACGACATGACTATTAGCTGTAGCCGTAACATACTCTCCTCATTGTTTTATCATGATGGAGGGAGTACTTTTGGAGCTGAGGGCCTTAATTACCGCCTGGCTATCAGAAAATATAGCAGTACTGGTCCCTGCTAGCTCTGATGTCAAAGACTTCTGCCTGAAAAACACTCGCCGAATTTGGTAGTCGTATCTATTTTTACGGACGGCTCAACATGCAGTAATTGGGCGGATCACCACCGTGTACATGCATATGTAGCATTCTATCAGGGCCTAAATCCCACTTCTTACCTATCCTTTTCTTGCAATAATACAAAGCACCAAATGGCTTTTTAGCTCGGTGTTCTGTTTTCGTTTACCAGTTTAATTTTGGTGCGAGAATGACTCCTAATCACTTAGCATAAGAGTTTGTCCGTTCAAGAAAGCTACGTTAAAGTTAGGAATCTATCGCTTTGTAGTAAACAATATTTGTTCGGTCTTCTAGGGGCTTACGTTGAACCCGCAGCTGGCTGACCATGTGCTCTTTGAAATACTTTATTTTCCGCGTACGCGAAAGCTTTTTGATCCCATCTCTGTTGCCTAGCTTAGCGTTTGCAATTCTTGTATCAAGCATGGTTGAAATCTACATAGTCTACCAGGAAGTTCTCAATCCGTAGCTTGCTAAGTGATTGTTCTATCGCCTTCAGTCTGACGTGTTTGAACGCTCCTTCTGCGTCCAAGAAAAGCCGCCAACGTATACTCTACCTTATGTACAACCTCTTGGAGCGCAGATTCTGTGAAGCGCCCCTTTAGGAAAGCATGCTGTGCAGTAGATAATACACCGGTGCCCAACGAGTCCCAGCAGTCTGAAAAGTTTTCAGTATAAAGCACTAAAACCACTTACGAAAGGATGAAGTTGCGTTAAGTCCCTTACGGACTAAACAACTGTATGTTACGTCTAGCAAAGCCAATTTATTTTTCTGATGTACAAAGTGTCTGAGTATTATGGCATGTCTATCTCTTTTTCAAGAACAAGTCAGCTCGTCAGTTCTGCAATTCTGTTCAATATAGGCATTGGCGTGAAACGCAGAAAATGGCTGTTCCAATGCATCAGCTATTGGAGAGCATTTGTGAAGGCTATCACATTTTTTAAACGTGAAAACGTTAGTTTACGCTTATCAAATAAAATTCAAGCTTTAATAGTAACATGAAAATTGTTTAGGTAAAATAGACGGTTATACGTATAAGCTAAGTAGATCGGTGAGATATATACAAAAAATCGACACACATTTGCCAAATGTTCGGCTGAGCTTCATATATGGTTTTATGCCGCCTCCTATCGGAAAGCACTTATATTAGAGGATTTTCCATGGCAGTAATATACTTTTTTCAAACTAAAGAAAACTATTTTTTTTTTTTTTGGCACTTTTAGAATATGAGTCGAGAGGCTAAAGGTATAAATGTGGAGGAACAGTTGCTGCAAATCGATGTTTCGCCATTCCCGGTGCTGGCCGAAATCATTGAAAAAATGGAGCCAATGGAAAAACTGTGGAAAACCGCCTATGAATTTGAAAAGAATTACCAGCTATGGTTAGTATTATACATACATAACTATAAGTATGTAGCATTTGTAAGTTCGAAATATATATTCTATTCCTTTATCACAGGATGTATGGAGAATTCCAATTCTTAGATGCAGATGCAATACGTGATGAGGTTGAAAATATGCATAAGGCAAGTGAAAGTAATGAAAGAGTACATTTAATAAAGTCAAGCCCTTTCTTCACCTCGTTTATAAATTTATTCTTTATTTCTTTCACTACTTGCCGCAGATCGTTTACAAACTTTCCCGCCAACTGGCCAACAATCCAGCTGCACGCCGCGCCGCCGAACAGATACGCATTAAAGTCGAAAAGTTTCGCGCTTATTTACCAGTGCTCGATGCCATTTGTCGCCAAGGTCTCAACGAACGTCATTGGAAACTCATATCTGGCCATTTGGGTACCGAATGTAATCCACAATTATATCCCACACTCAAAGATATGATCGACGCTAATATAATGAGTATACTGCAACAACTTGAGGAGATCTCAAATGCAGCTGGCAAAGAGTTTGAATTGAATTCAGCGCTTGATGCCATGCAGGGCGATTGGAAAGATATACAATTCGAAGTGTTGCCGTATCGTGATTCCGACACGCATATACTTTCCTCACTAGATGATATACAAACTCAATTAGATGATCATATCATGCGTACACAAGCGATGAAACGTTCGCCTTTCATTGTAGCGTTAGGCTCCAAGGCGGATGATTGGGAGGCTAAACTTTTGTTGATACAAAATATCATCGATGCGTGGACGCAGGTGCAAGTGACATGGATGTATTTAGAGCCAATATTCAGTTCAGAAGATATTATGCGACAAATGCCGGTGGAGGGACGCAATTTCAAGTCGGTAAGCGAACTAAAAGCTAAATGAACGCTAATTTGTATTGCGAAGATAAAAGCTCAAAAGTATCAGCTTTCAAGTGCGCTCTATAAAAAAAAAAATGCTATACTTAATTGTAGGTCGACAAAACATGGCGCAAAATTATGAAACACTCCTGTGAAGATTTGCATGTACTGGTGGCCACCGAATATCCAGATATGCTTGAGACATTATTGAAAGCTGTGCAAGATCTTGAAACGGTTCAAAAGGGTTTGAATACCTATCTCGAACAGAAGCGTCTATACTTCGCGCGCTTCTTCTTTCTATCCAATGATGAACTGTTGGAGATACTCTCTGAGACAAAGGATCCACTGCGTGTACAGCCGCATTTGAGCAAATGTTTCGAGGGTGTAAGTTATGCATAACGGCATGTAAAAATAAATTGCGATTGTAAGCATTTGGTTTTTTGATTCACAGATCGCACGTCTCACCTTCGATGATGCTATGGAAATAATTGAAATGATATCCGATGAAGATGAGCAAGTGAAGATGGTGCGCAAAATTAATCCAGCATTGGCGAATGTCAGTAAAATTGTTTTCCATATACATACATACACATGTATGTCTTGATATTTTAAATAACTTCTTTATCCGGTAGGGTCTTGTCGAAATCTGGTTAAAGGAAGTCGAAAATGTTATGCTGGCGAGTGTGTTGGAACAAATGAAATTAGCCTGGGAGGATTACTTTTTGGTGGAACGTATCGTTTGGGTAACCTCATGGCCGGGACAAGTAGTGCAGAGTGTTTCCTGTATGGCTTGGACATTTGAGGCAAGTATTCTTTGTTGCAATTGTGCACTTGCTTAATAATTCTCTGAAATTGTTTGGTAATTTGATACTTCAGACACTTCTTGAAATCCATTCTCAATGGGTTTCAACTAAATCCTCCTCCTAGGGCCGTTTTCAAAGTCGAGATCTAACTCACATTTAGTAGCAATTTTTCGCACAAATATTTAGAAAATAAGAATCTTTTATTTCGCTCTCAAAATTCGTCTCCATTTGATGAAAAAATAATGGTACGTTAGCTTATCGAGGGTACTACGTAAACTTGTGGTTATGTTGACTTAGTGTTACATGCCTAGTATGAAGAGGCGCACTAAACAGTTTCGACCCACTTTTCAAAAAAAGCTTATATTTTTATATGTTATGTGTCCTCATTATATTGAGTACCGAGTGTGGCAAATCCTTAGAACTGGTGGCTCGCTGCAATTCACATCAAAGAAAGATTACTCAAAATCTCGCTCATTGGCGCCCTTGCCACGATGGAATAGAAAGACAAAACATCCAAATACATCTTCTATAAACGCTTGGAGTGGATTTAAATGTGAGCCCTACTTCCGCCACGAAATCAAGATAGTTCTAAGCAATTTTAACGCCAGGTAGTGCAAGGAAGGGATTTTTTGTCCCATTATCAAAATACGTATTCAACTTCCCTGACAAAACACCGATATTGATTTGAGGCTGATCGAGTTCTCCGGGGTCCTAAACATGGTAGTATAAAGCTTCGACATACAAGAAATTTCCAGGCTGCATGGTTTTCCTCATATCGAAGAAAAAAACAAATCAGTGAGGTATTAGACATAGGTCATGTCTCCAGTGTGGTAGATGGACCTAAAATCGAGGACCAAATATCGACGACACAGACCACCAGCCAAGATACTTACACACCTCTGTGGTTCCATTTCCCGTTCACTATGTATCTCTGCCGCAGAGATAAACGGAGTTGAGGGGGTCCAAAATATAGAGGGAGCTAAAATGGTAAGCTAAAAATATTTTCTTTAAAAAAAGGGAGAGACTGAAAGACAATATTACGCAGGGCTTGGCATGCTGACGGATAAGAAAGTTATCAGAGAATATTGTCAAAAAGTTAGGCAATTTGCTGAAGGCTTCAAGACCAGCGCAAGC
>NW_016158451.1:20487-55544 GCF_001687245.7 Rhagoletis zephyria
ATGTATACATTTGTCTATATCTATCTCGATTCGTTTTGGCTGTTACAAACAACCGTTATGTGAACAAAATTAATATACCCTTGTGCACAAGTGCGCTCGGGTATAAATATCTCTTAAGGGGTATTTTTGGAGACCTAGAAAGCATCAAGCCAATTTTTGTGACCTTCAACTGAATTGAATCGCACTTCCGTAGGGTTGTTCTGCATCGACCTGAACAAATGGTAGTCTAATGATGCAAGGCGGGTGGGATATGTCTTCCCATCAGGTAGCAAAGTTTCCCATCAGGTAGGTAAGTTTCAACCTCTTGTGCGACCGAGCATTGTCATGGTGGAAGTTCAATGACTTATGTCTGGTTGCCCATTCTTGTCGTTCCTCCGCAATTGCTCGCTTCAATATCATAAGCTGTTGTCTATAAAGTTATCCATCTATGGTCTGAACACTTTTCAGTAGCTCATGATACAGAGCTCCCTTCTGGGCCCACCAAATACAGAACATTACCTTTCTGCCAAGGACATTTGGCTTTGACGTCGGTGATCGCAAATTTCTTGTTGAGTCACGTCTAATATTGACGCAACTTTATCTTAGGTTTCAGGGACATTGCTTAAATAACTTTAAAGTTTAACGAACACTGAGCGCCTTTAAAAGCTTACTTATTTTTTCAATAAAATTAAATTATTTTTAGTCAATGGTATCAACAGTCTTACAGACTAGATACAAAGAAAAAAGCCTTCAAACAACCTTGCAGAAAAAAAAACCTATTGATTAAAATAACCAACTTCTAGTTAGCTTTCTTGCGGGATTTCAATAAATAACTAACTTTAGCTATGACAAAACTAACTTGAAGTTAGTTGTAAAGTCGTTTAGGAGTCATGCGACGTTATCGGGAGTTTCTCTTCTTTACAAGTTTCTATTTGAATATCCTCATAGAAAAATAACTTCCATAAAATTTTTTTTTGCACTTCGCAGATTCTTTTTCGTAGTCAGGACAAATAAAAGAAAGGTCGAAAATTTATATTACAATTTTGATGTTATGTCTGATCGAATCCAAATATAAGACCGCAAATAAGCAAATATGTAATGTTAAATAAAATAAGTTAATAAACAAAAATATAAAAATATAAAAAATTGGAAAAATCTTTTTTTATTGATAGTTTATGTCCCAAAGTAGTTAGCTACAACTTAGTTGGCATCTAATGCAGAGGAAACCAGCACTCACTATTTTGCGGCCATAGCCCTTCAAAAGTACCACTATTCGACTGCTAGTTAGTTAATAGTTAGTTACAAACTAGTCCCACTTCCTGCAGGGAATATACAAAAAAAAAGAAAAACACTTTCGACTCCGCTTTCACTCCACATTCAGAGCGCTCCGCATTTGTCTGGCTGGGTAGTTTGCTGAACATCCTCAAGGATGAGTGACATTGTTCATGATTTTTATTTTATTTTTATTTGCTTCGTGCTTGTGTATACGAGTATTTGCGGTTTTTATTAAGAATTATGAAATTTTGTCTTTGTCCGCCATTATTATCGCAATGTTTGCAATTCTGCGGTTGCTTATCAGTTTTCCATTCTCAGCTGTCTATTGTACACTAGTTTTACATTCTTTAAATTCCACAGGTATTTAGTTGTTTTTTTTTTTTTTTCAAATCGATTCGCAATCGTCATGCCATACTAATTTCCATATGTTGACCCTTACACCCTTTCACCCATTAGGTTGAAGAAGCATTTAGCTTGAACGCGGTTCCAGCTTATTTGGAGAAATCCAACTCACAAATTAATGATTTGGTACAACTGGTGCGCACAGATCTTGCCACGGGCACACGGCTAACCATCGAGGCTCTGATTGTACTCGACGTGCATGGTAGGTTGGCAAAAATATAGTTTTTACATAAAAACTTACAAAAGAGCACATGATCTGCATATAAATTTTCTCTTCGCAATTTTAGCTCGCGATGTTGTCAAATATCTAATTGATGTCAATGTTGAAAATATCACCGAATTCGATTGGATATCTCAATTACGTTACTATTGGCGAGAAACTGACAGTAATTCCGCAATAATTAAAATTTTCTGCACTTATTTTTTTTTATGTAATTGACGCTTTTTGCAGAGGGTGAGGAATGGGTCTGCGTGAGCATGGTTGTTACGGATGTTAAATATGGCATGGAATATTTGGGCAACAATCCACGTTTGGTTGTGACGCCGCTTACCGATCGCTGTTACAGGTAAGTTAATGCTTCTCATAAAGTGTATTTAGACTATATTCGTTAATATTGCAATTCAGTATTTGGGGATTTTCAACATTTCAACATTTTCATGGGTAGCGAAAGCTGAAGGCCCACACTTTGTGACACTCCATACAGAAAAAAAGGAGAAAGGTATGCAGAGTGGAAGACCTCCTGACTCTCCGGTATAACTTTTGGAAGGGCTTTCAGCCCCTTAAAAATATATACTGAGTAGTTAAGTTAACCCAATTTTTCTGACTGCCTTTATTAAACGTAATGCGAGTTATTAACACTTAAACCTTGAATGCCTTCAAAGTATCCTTGTCTATTCGAAGGTTCGTACTACAAAAACTGTATACAAAAATTTATTCCGCCCAGCGATTGGCTTTTAACGCAAAATGTAGATATACAGCAGCAATGGAGTACATAAAGAAAATAAGAAAAGGTGGAATAGAAAAGAAATTATAATAGTAAAAACCATTTAGTCACATCCAGTTGCTCTCCACCCACACAAAGTAATGCAACCAAAAACCTTTTTTAATGGCTTTATAGATAACGCTTTTATATTAAACCATATAAATCATTGTTTGATGGTAAAAACAAGCAGTGAAGCGCACACTCACACAAACATATTTGCATAGCACGTGTATGTGAAACGATCTTCAATATAAAAATTTGTGTTATGGGTGCCTTGAAAGAAAAAATACATTTCGAATGTACAGCCAGATATGAAAAGTCATGGACAGTCAACTCTGAATGTTTGGTGTTTTTGTTTTTTTTTTTGCTTTCACCGTGTTAGCCAAAGGCAATTGTTGTTGTACTACTTCATATATACTTTAAACTTACACTGGCTAAACGTTTCCAGTATATTGTACTTAACACAAAATAGCTGACTAAACATTTTTGCTCGTTTTTTTTTCAGAACGCTTATGGGCGCATTGAAATTATGCTTGGGAGGCGCTCCGGAAGGACCAGCAGGCACAGGCAAAACGGAGACGTGCAAAGATTTAGCCAAAGCTGTAGCGAAAAAGTGTGTCGTCTTCAATTGCTCGGATGGGCTGGATTACAAGGCATTGGGCAAATTTTTCAAGGTAAGCAATGTACGCTAAATTAAATATTTCATATGCAGCCTTGACAAGCTTTCACCAAGTATTTGGCAGGATATTCAAAGTCAAACACAATGCATGTATGTATGTAAGATATGATAACAAAAATATATTTCTTATTCGTTGATAAAATTCGCTGAGGTAGTCAATGAGTAGTGTGGTCTTAGCTTGTACTTAATATGTGGGCAGGATATCTAAAAGTATGCTGATTTAAACGCGACGTTGGCGGTATTTCAGGCGACGCACAGTCTTGTAACGGTAGCCATCGTCGGCGAGGACGGTAGCTTCCTGTGGTGCAGCATATACTTGCTCCTCAACAACAGCAACGGGAGCGCTGGCTGCTGGTGGCAGGTAATCGTTGGAAGGGAGCTCGTTGACATCACGACGGTGACGGTACTTCAGACGACGCACGGCCTTGTAGCGGTAGCCGTCGTCGGCGAGGACGGCGGATTCTTGTGGTGCTAAGTATACTTGTTCTTCAGCAACAGCTACGGGAGCGCTGGCTGCTGGTGGCAGATAATCGTTGGACGGGATCTCATTGACATCACGACGGTGACGGTACTTCAGACGACGCACGGCCTTGTAGCGGTAGCCATCGTCGGCGAGGACGGCGGATTCTTGTGGTGCAAAGTATACTTGTTCTTCAGCAACAGCTACGGGAGCGCTGGCTGCTGGTGGCAGATAATCGTTGGAAGGGAGCTCGTTGACATCACGACGGTGACGGTACTTCAGACGACGTACGGCCTTGTAGCGGTAGCCGTCATCGGCGAGGACGGCGGATTCTTGTGGTGCAAAGTATACTTGTTCCTCAGCAACAGCTACGGGAGCGCTGGCTGCTGGTGGCAGATAATCGTTGGAAGGGAGCTCGTTGACATCACGACGGGGACGGTACTTCAGACGACGTACGGCCTTGTAGCGGTAGCCGTCATCGGCGAGGACGGCGGATTCTTGTGGTGCAAAGTATACTTGTTCCTCAGCAACAGCTACGGGAGCGCTGGCTGCTGGTGGCAGATAATCGTTGGAAGGGAGCTCGTTGACATCACGACGGGGACGGTACTTCAGACGACGTACGGCCTTGTAGCGGTAGCCGTCATCGGCGAGGACGGCGGATTCTTGTGGTGCAGCATATACTTGTTGTTCGACGACAGCTACGGGCGCGCTGGCTGCTGGAGGCAAGTACTCATTGGAGGGGAGCTCGTTGACATCACGACGATGGCGGTATTTCAGACGACGTACGGCCTTGTAGCGGTAGCCATCATCAGCGAGGACGGCGGATTCCTGTGGCTCAACAAAAACTTGTTGCTCGGCAACGGCAACGGGAGCGCTGGCTGCTGGAGGCAAGTATTCGTTGGAGACGAGCTCGTTGACATCACGACGATGGCGGTATTTCAGACGACGCACGGTCTTGTAACGGTAGCCATCATCAGCGAGGACGGCAGCTTCCTGCGGTTCTACAGCGACTTGTTCAAATGCAACCGTTTCGGCAGGCGGCAAATAATCATTGGTAGGCACATCAACGGCGGCTGCAACCGCGATCACGGCAAAAAACGCGACGAACAATTTCATTTTGATGCCAATAACTCGATAGCTACACTAAGACCGTTGCGAAAGAGTTAATCTGCGAGAATGATGTTCTTGAACAAATCTGAAAGTATTTATACGAAAAACGCTTTAGTTTTTGATGAGAAATACTCATCGCTTTTGACCATCGAATATGCTAAAAAAAAAAAAAAACTGAACTGTTTGCAAAAAACGAAGAGTGAACAAAAAAACTAAATAAATAGACAATAGAAAACGGCGAACAATCGCTAGTGAACGGAGATGTGGGCATTATTTTGATTCTATCTTCCCTTCATTTTCGCAGTCGACGCATAAAATATACATCGGTTAATTTAATTCAATTGTTTTTCCTTTCTTCGCCACGAGCGTGCGCTGCTTCCCTAGCATTCACATTGAGTTGGCCCACAGATAAACCGAGGCGACAGCCAAACGCTTAAGGCTTAAGCGCGCAGCTGCCCGCAACTTGTTTTAATTGATAAGCAATTTCGTCGAAAAGATTAATTAACCTCGTCTGAAGTGCTCCGCNGAAATCTGAAAGTATTTATACGAAAAATGCTTTAGTTTTTGATGAGAAATACTCATCGCTTTTGACCATCGAATATGCTAACAAAAAAAAAACTGAACTGTTTGCAAAAAACGAAGAGTGAACAAAAAACCAAATAAATAGACAATAGAAATCGGCGAACAATCGCTAGTGAACGGAGATGTGGGCATTATTTTGATTCTATCTTCCCTTCATTTTCGCAGTCGACGCATAAAATATACATCTGTTGATTTAATTCAATTGTTTTTCCTTTCTTCGCCACGAGCGTGCGCTGCTTCCCTAGCATTCACATTGAGTTGGCCCACAGATAAACCGAGGCGACAGCCAAACGCTTAAGGCTTAAGCGCGCAGCTGCCCGCAACTTGTTTTAATTGATAAGCAATTTCGTCGAAAAGATTAATTAACCTCGTCTGAAGTGCTCCGCCGAACGCCGAAAACCTCCCGTCACATTTTATTTTTAGCAACAGTCTGGCATCAAGAGACACTCTGGTGCCACTTGAACGCCTCCGTGTGTTAAGCGCTTTCTGGGTAACGGGCAAAACTTGAATCATTTTTCTTCTCACCGATCGTGAATCTCACCTTTGCGACACTGTTGTTTTTTTCGTTTATGGCAGCATCTGTTGCGCTGCCGCTCGATTCGCTACTTCATGAATAGGTCATTAACCAAACAACACAAAAAAAAATAAAATAAAAAATATCGGTGTGATAAATCAAATAACTAAAAGCCAGTTAGGCAGTTGTTGGCCGTTGAAATGATATCATTGCCAGAGTTGTGGTAAGCGTGCCACTTTAGAAAGTAGGATTTCTGGATGAACCAACTTTTCGGCGGCATTCAGCTGGGGGGTTAGTGCTATCATATTTGTTTAGGCGTGTGCCGATACACGCGCCTTGGTATATGTACATACATACATACATACATACATACATACATAATTGAATGTTAGCCGCCACACTGGCTGTTTGACTTTGCGTTCTTCGCACGTGTTATTGGCCAGAAATTAATGATATTTTTTTTATTCATTTATTGGGACTCATGCGAAATGTTTAAGGAAACTTGAATAATTAATGTGAAATTACGAAGCTGGCCATCATTAGACATTTCAGAAGAAACTGTGGAGGAGGTTTTTTGTTTTATTTTTGAAGTTCAAGGCAAATTATTCAAGCTTATGTTATACACATGATTTATTCTCTTACTTTATAGTTAGATGAGAGTCGTAAGTGTGTGCGAAACAATTTTGAAAGAACCAGAACCCACGAATGACTGCTGGAGCGGTATGTCAAATGTGAAAATATATAAAAAAAAAGGTTCATCAATCTCCACCATTTAAAATAGTGTGTTACACATGAATAATTTATTGGACTAGGTAAGCTGAGGTAGACTGAGGTTAAAAAAGATTATATGATTATATTATTGTTGTACGCATACATATACAGCCTTGTCCAAAAGTAATAGGCACACCAATATATGATGATTTTTTTTTATATTTTTTTTGGTTTATTTTATATTTAATATTTTTTTAAGCCTAGCTCTCTGTCTAACAAAGAACATATGAATCCAAATACCAAACTTTGTGCAGAAAATAAAAAAATTCTTCAACTTTTCACCAAAATTTCAAACATTTTATTCAGGATCTTTAGAAAAAAATTTGGTATGCCCTATTGTAGCTCATTAAATTTCGGTATAATAAAGTGCAAGTTTCAAGTTGCTCTCTTTGTTTTTTTTTTTTTTAATTTTTTTCGCCGACGGTGTTGTTCCTCCATATGAAAAAATTCGAACATACTTTTTATGAAAGAAAATGCGTGACAGCGTCAGCGAAAAAAATCATAAAAAATTAACGGGATTTTCGAGCAACTTGAAACTTGCTCTTTACTAACAAAAATTTAATGGGCTACAAAACTGCGTACCGAATTTTTCCTAAAGATACTGAATAAAAAGTTTGAAATTTTGCTGAAAATTTGTAGAATTTCTATGTTTTCTGCATATGTTCTGCAGTGAGCTAGGCTTTAAAAAAAAATATTAAACATTAAATAAGGAAAAATAAATTTTAAATCATCACACATATGTATATTGGTGTGCCCAATACTTTTGACCAAGGCTGTATGTATACATAATATACAGTGGGGAGCAATGATGAGTACATAGTAATTTTTTTTTAATATTTCCACGATTTTTAAAGTTAAAATTTTTTTGTTATTTTCTTATCAAAATATGGGTTATGCTTTAACGAAAATGATATAAATCAAGCTTTCAAATTTTATGCAGAGCTTAGAAAAAACTTTAGCAAATTTTCATTAAAAGTTTGAATTTTTAATCTGAATTTTTAGATTTTTTTGAGTATATAGTTTTGTAGCCCCTTAAATTTAAGTCCAATAAAGTGCAAGTTTTAACCCTCTAGCAGGCTGCACCGCTTCCAGACGGTCGTTAACTAAACACGTATTTAGTGCACCTATAATCATTTTTTTCTATATTCGAAAAGCACGATCTTTAAAAAAAGCGTACCTTTACGACGATGAAAATTTTAATCCGTTACGTCAATCCGTTTTACTTTAATCGGTAGTTGAATCACAGATTGTGAAAGACTCGGTTAAAATTAATTATTTCTTGCTATTAAGTAAGTTCGTAATTAAAGAATTTTTTTCTTTTGAAACATTTTTTGATACAAAAATTCAGTGGGTTTCGTAGTTAAAAGCACAGTATTTTGATATAAGTTTTATAATTATGTCACCATTCGAAATGGAGAAAATTGCTTTCGAACACAGACCGTCTACAGACCGGCTTGCCGGCATATAAAAACCCAGTTTGCATTTTTGACCATCTGCAGACGGAATTGCCGGTTCGTAGGTCAACATTGTGTAAGAGAAAGCTGAAAATACGTCAAAGTATATCGGTGAGCCCGTCTCCAGGCGGTCTTGGTTTTTCTCCCCTTTAGGAAAAAATTACTGTCACAGATCGAAATGAACATCATTTTTGGATTTCTCGTGCTAAAATCACCCATTCCTGAATTTTTCAACTCATACAAAAAATGACCTACTAGAGGGTTAAGCAAAAAACACAACCGACTTCAATTCTCATATACATATTTAGGAGTACCGTTAATTTTTCCGATTAAAAAAAAAACAATTAATGAATTCGGTTCGCCTGGTCTAAAAAGTTATGCGGCACCACATATTAAAAAAGGGAATATATTCCGACGAATTGATAACCTCCCCTGTTTTGAAGTTGGTTAAAAATCTTTGAGTTCTTTGTTAATTTTATGTACATAAAATGTAATTTATGAAACTTCAAAATTTACTTTAAATAGCATATTATCTGAAGCGAATTTTCAGAAGTATAAACCCCTCCCAAAATATATTTCTGGGTGCACCCTTGTATATAAGGCAGTTATAGTCTTTCTAGTGCGATCTTTATGTTGCGTCAAAAGGTTGGAATTCTGTCGAAAATGACACTATTCGACGACCTACGAGGCAGTTGGCGCAACATTATTCAAAAGAAAGCTGTAGATTGGCCATTTCCACAAAACGCAAGATATTTTACTCTAGATCGCATATTGCAACCCGGTGTCCCAGCTAGGCAATACTAAATAGTCCTTAGAAGAAGGGAGACGATTGCAATTGTACCCCTCTCCGAACACACATAAACGTATATACATTAACACATACATTAATTCTCATTTCAGTTTTCAATTTGGGGACTTGCAATAGACAATCTTAGAAAATACTTCCTATCAAATTTTAAATAAATATCAAATTATTTACTCTACTCGAATCATTAAAATAGTATTTTCAACAAGCAATTAACTCCAACCGAAAATAAATACCGCTTGAAGCTTATATGTATGTATGTATGTATTAAATACTTTGTATATTGTGGGGCCATTGCACCTCAAATGCTAAAACAAAGCATAATACAATTCACACTAAATACTGAAACAAATTAAAAGTAAACAAACTTGCTGATATAACTTCAAATGTAGTAAAAACATGAAGGAAATGCTTGCGAAACAGCAAAACGAATGAAAAGTGAATATACGAATAGCCACATAAATGTTTGTATGTACATCCAAACAAACACACATATCTACACACACTAATTGCCTTATTTTCACAAACAATGAAAAATGACTTAGAAGAACCAATTTTTGACCAAAATTAAAACAACAAAATTGTCTGAAAGTACTTTTGTGCGAATGTAGGTATATATGTATGTATGTAAAAGAAAATTTTAAGAAATTTTACTCATTCGAATTCAATTGCCACAACTGCAGCGACTAAAGGCATTGAGTGGGGAACAGAAGAAAAACATTTGGAAAAAACGAAAACAAAAACTGCACAGTTACATAACTGAGAAGGAATAATGAACATAAAAATCTAACTTAACTGCAGTTTTTATGGTAAAAACAGAGCAAAGAGCAAAATCTGCCAGCAAATATTTGTTTAACTAAAATCATATTTTAGGGAGGAATGAACCGCAGCGTTAAAAGGTAGTAGCACACTGAGATATTTTGAAATCAAATTTTAAAGAATATTTAGCCAAACAACCTTTTCTTTGTAGGTTTCTACGATTATGAAGGGAGATATGTACCATTTTTAGACTACGCAATTTGAAATTTTTTTACGATTCAAAATACATATCAGACGTTCTTCATAAAAATCACTTCATATGATTGCTTGCGCCTTACCAAAGCTTTGAGATAAAAAATTTCGTGATGTTAGGTTAGGTTTACTAGGCTGTTCCGCATAATCTCCCATAGACCATTAGTAGGTCCTTAAGGTCACCAAGAAAAAGAAATTCTAGTGTTAAACTTAAATTATAATACACTGTTAGCGTGTTTTACCCATTTGGCTGTCCTTCGATGTCTTATTTCCTTCAGTACACTTTTGGTTTACAGGGTTTACGGGGCATGTACGCGATTAGACGAATACTCTGATTATACTTCTCTATTAAACGAATAACTATGTCTGTCCCAACTCCGTACGACAACGTTAGAAGATAACTAGGTCAAGCCTTCGTAAATTTTCGAATTTCTTCTTTTTATTTGGAACTACAACCATTTGTCAGTTTGGGCCGAGACCAAAAAGCTTCTCCAACTGTTTCTCTCCTGTTCGAATTTTCGCCAGTTGGTTATCCCGAGCGCATACAGGTCCTTCAGCACTTGATCCTTCCATTGTGTTCGTGGATGCGCTTGCTTTCATTGTCCACCCATGGGTGCCGTGGGTCATCATCCATGCGTACAACATGCCCAAGCCAGCGAAATCGCGCCATATAAAAGGACAGGTATGATGAGAGATTTGTTGAGCGCGATTTTTGTTCGTCGAGAGAGCGCTCTGCTTTTCAATTGCCTACCGAGCCCAAAGTAGCACCTGTTGGCATGAGTTATTCTTCGCTTGATCTCAGGGCTGATGTTGTTGGTGGTGTTTATGCTGGATTCTAGGTAGACAATTTCCTTCACTACTTAAAAGTTATAGCTGTCAACAATGACGTGTGTACCGAAATACGTGGACTCCTTATATGTTGCCAGGAGCTACTTTGTCTTGCGCTCGTTCACCGCTAGACCAACCTCTTTAGCTTCTTTTTCTAAACATGAAAATGCTGCGGTTACGTGCCTTTGTTTCAGACCTACCATATCGATATCATCTGCATACGCCAGCAACATCGTTCTTTTGCCACTTATATAATACGCGAAGGCATTTTTTGTTCAACATAAAAGATCTGCACCGTTCCTTCGATTTTCAAGAATGGGGTGTCAAATTAAAGCCCTTGGCTTGTAGATGTGCGAACTGGTTTTATTTTTTCGAAAAGAGTTGCCACCTGTTGAACAATTAAATTAAAATTTTTTAATAATCAATACCATCAGATCCGTACCGTTCGTTCGCTTTTCAAAAGTGAGGTATCAAATTAAAAGGCTCTGGCTTTAGTTGCGCAATAAAGTTTAACTTATTCGAAGAGTTGCCACCTTTATAAAAATTATGTTCAAATTGTTTAAAAAATACATAAATCAATTATTAAAAAATTGGTATCAATCGAAATGGCTTTAAAATGCTTTGTTTCTTAGCTGAACTATAGGAGGGTTGCCACCTGTTTAAAAAATCATATTAGATTTGAAAAATATGTATCACCATATGGGTGCCAAACGAAAGGGGTTTCAGAAAGCAGTAGTTTGAAAATACTTTGAAGAGGGTTGCCACCTGCTTGAAATGTCGAATTTAGTTTTATTTATACACAAGTTATATGAAATATGAATAGCTTGAACGCTAAGAATATTTTTTAGGTGTTCGAAAAGGGTTGCCACCTGTTTAAAGAATTAAATTCAAATTACTTAACAGCTCAAATGAATTACTAAAATATATGTTCCAATAGCTGCACAGTTTTAGGTGAAATATGGCGCTCGGATCTCTTATAACTCTGACTAGCATTTGGATAAATTTAATTTTGGGCATTTTAACGCCATGCACGTTCTCTAGTATGTATGTATATATTTGGTTCTTGTCCCTGTTTTTGTCGCTTACTGTGAATATATTTATTTGTTTTTTGTTTTTTTTTTGTTAGCCGAAAGCAAACACGTGCTGGCTTATTCTACACCACGCCGCCTGCGAAGCTTTCAATTTGTTACAAGTGCATTTGCATATGCCACATTTGCTTATTTACACGAGCATGAACGCATATGCGTTGCTAAACTCTTTTGCTAACTCTATTCAATACACAGTACATGCAAATGTATGTACATCTCAATAATGGATGCTGTTTTCCTTAGTGCCTTTATCCGCTTCCTTAATTTTTTTTGTTTCGTTGTTCATTGTTTGTAATCCTTTCCGCCTGCAACGCAAATACGTATTGCCTTTTTATTGTTGTTTGTTTAATATCTTTTCTCTGACTATGATTTTATGTGAGTGTATTGTTTTTTCATTTCTCCTTCTTCTTCTTCTTACAGGGCTTAGCACAATCTGGCGCCTGGGCATGTTTCGATGAGTTCAATCGTATTGAATTAGAGGTACTGTCTGTGGTAGCACAACAAATTCTAACAATTCAACGCGCCATTGGTCGGAAGGTGGTTAAACTCTTTTTTGAGGACACATTTCTGCGTTTGGATCCCACATGCTCCATATTCATAACAATGAATCCTGGGTAAGTACTGAGTAAAAAAAAAGCGTAGATGTACAAATACGTAGAGGCATATGCAAACGACTGGTATCGTTTACTTAACTAGAGTAGTAGGAGTAAATGTACACCATGTGTCTTAGATTCAAACGCGTGCGGCAAGTGGTACAGCATTGTGGTTTCTCACAGCTGTAGCGTTTTTCTAGCTCATTCCCATGTAAAGTTGCTCTATGAGCAGGTAGTGAAGTGCAAGATTGAGGTGGGATTACACTTTTATGCCACATCTGCGCTTGACTATAAGCCATGGCTTTTTTTGTTTTTTTCTTTCTTTTTGGTTTTAATTCTTTTTCCTTTGAATTATTCAAGTTTCACATATTTTTTTTTTGCTTCCACTTTTTTCTTGCTTGACTGCGTATGACTGCGTTTATATAGCGGGTGATTAAATTCTTTTTAAAGTTGAAACCATAAATTTAATTTTAGGTTTACAAAGTATGTACTTACATTTTTATTGCCAACAAATTATAAATGTGCGCAAGAAAGTTGTTATCTTGAAACAAAAAAAAAAAAAATACTATAAAAATTCAATAGTTATTTCTGTCGGTCCCATGTAAGCAGTTTATTGTAAAAAAATATGTACTTAGTTCCGAGGTTACCAGTGTAATAAAACTGTGTCAGGGTTCGATGTCTGTGAAGATGGCATACGATAGATAGGACAAAAAAAACTGTTCTGAGTAGCTTCTCACAGTTCTAGAGCGCTTTAAAAGGAAAAAAAAAACTTCTGAATATTTTGCCAAAAAAAAATTCCAAAAACTTTTTATGCAAATACGGAACTGTTCTGAGTAGCCTTTCAATAATTTTAAAGTTCCTGAAAAGGAAACCAAGGTTCTGCAAAATTACACCTAAAAAATCATTTTTCCCAAAAAGTCGATAAAAGGTAAATGTTAAAAAAAAAATTAAAACTATTCTGAGTAGGTTTTCAGTAGTTCTAGAATTCCTGAAAAGGAAAAAAAAAATTCTGCAAAATTACATCGAAAAAAAAATTTTTTATGTCGAAAAAGTTTAATTTTTAAAAAAAAAAATCTATTTAAAACTGTCCTGAGTAGCATTTCACTAGTTCTAGAGTTCCTGAAAAGGGAAAAGAAGGCTCTGCTAAATTACCCCGAAAAAAACATTTTTTACTAAAAGTCGAACAAGTTAAATATTTGAAAAAAAAATTAAATTGGTCTGAGCAGCCTTTCAATAGTTCTAGAGTTCCTGAAAAGGGAAAAGAAGGCTCTGCTAAATTACCCCGAAAAAAACATTTTTTACTAAAAGTCGAACAAGTTAAATATTTGAAAAAAAAATTAAATTGGTCTGAGCAGCCTTTCAATAGTTCTAGAGTTCCTGAAAAGGGAAAAGAAGGCTCTGCTAAATTACCCCGAAAAAAACATTTTTTACTAAAAGTCGAACAAGTTAAATATTTGAAAAAAAAATTAAATTGGTCTGAGCAGCCTTTCAATAGTTCTAGAGTTCCTGAAAAGAAAAAAAATCTGCAAAATTACACCGAAAAAAAAAATTGTAAGTCGAAAAAGTTTAATTTTTGAAAAAAAAATCTAATTAAAACTGTTCTGTTACTGAAAACGGAAAAGAAGGCTATGCAAAATTACACCGAAAAAACATTTTTTCCTAAAAGTCGAAAAAGTTATATGTTTGAAAAAAAATTAACATTGTTCTGAGCAGCTTTTCAATATTTCTAGAGTTCCCGAAAAGAAAAAAAAAATCTTGGAAATTATACCGAAAAAAATTTTTTTCCAGTTTTTCAGTTTCCATCATTACGGTTAACAAAGATCGCAAAAAGGTAGATCCAAAATTTGACCGAAAAAATAAAAATCAAAATTTATCGATTTTGCAATGATCTAAAAATAAAAACCTTGGTATATAACGGTCATGTTCGGCCCCTGCTTCGATATGTCAATAATTTGTCGTTGGTTCCTTTGTTATCATGGGTCGATTTCATTACGGGCACGATACTTCACTTGCTTCCCCTAATCCTATCTTGGATTTCTTTCTCGCTCAATTGTCTGCTTCGGAATTTCTCGGAAAAATTCGCATGGCATGGCATGTTGTAACCTTCCCAAAGGACTCGACGCCAGCTTTACTGTTCACATCAAAGGCCAGTTTTGACTGAGAATCTGTTTAAACGATTCCGAGATTTACAGATTATTCTGAGCCGTACGCTTGAATAAAATTCGGTAAATTAACGAAATCTAAAAGACTTCGAAACGGCTGACGTTTTTTTCCGTCTTAGGTCATTAATATTTTATGGGACGGAAAAATTGGTAAGTATAACAAACGTTGCTTCCACAAAACACACTTTTATTGTATGCAGATACTCAAGCCGTGATGAAAGTCTTCAACGCAACTATGACTTACTCGATATGTATTAAGAAATTTTAAAGAAACCTATACTAAGTGGCTGCCCCTTAAATAAGAAGAAAGTCAGCGCAGTAAGATTGGAAGGAAACCAATTTTATCAAGTTTGTGTTTGAGAATTGAATGAGATACTTTATCAAATGCCTTGCTGAAATCAGTATAAATAACATTTGTTCGACTTTTCGTTACTTTTCAAACCATCCCAGTGGGAAAAGTAGTAATGCATTCCATGCGTGATAAATAATCGAATATATTTCTTATGAGTTTTAGATCCAATTACTGTTTAATATGTAAACAGCATTCTAATGTATTCAAAAAGTCCCAAAAATTTCATATTAAATGGCATTCATTTCGCGATACTAGGTAATGTAAACCTGAATGCCCCACTTTTCTTAGGTCACAGGAGGGAATACCATCCGAATTGGTTAACAAATTTCATACGAATGTTCTAGTTTATTGATTTTAAAACACGCGCCCTTCGAATGGAGATGTATGCAGGAGCAATCATAAACATAAACTATTTTCAATATAAGATTTTAAAAGCTTTTCACTGGAATTTCTAAGCAGCGCCTTCCATATGTATCTAACATAAGTGCGCTCGATCATTTCGAGTGCTTGAAATGTAAAATTTTTACGCCTCCTATTTCGCAAATATTGCATCCAGTTGCAGGTATTTATTAAAAGTAGCGCTGCAAAAAGTGCACTCTTATTGAACAAACATTGGCTAATGGCAAAAGTATTTTAATCCGAAACACCCTTTAACTGCATACATATGTACTTATGTATGTATGTATGTTTGTAAGCGTAGGCTCACCAATAAGTGCATACCAATACATGAATCTAAAACGCATCGAACGAATTGTGGTATTGCTGCCAATGATTTTACGAGCAAAATTCCATGTTTTTCAAAATGGTTTTGATTTTCTGCTGATTTTTTCGCACAATGCGAAATACCATACCAAGCATAGCAACCATTTGCTGGCATTGTTTGCATTCTTTTTTATTGTTACTACTGTGGTTATTTCGCTGTTGCTGTCGTTGTTGTTATTGGCGTTGTTGGCGTTTTTGCTTTTATCCAGACTTGTTTGCTATCCGTGTCGTTTACTGTTTCGCTATCGATTATGCAACGCGCTCTAAACATTTGCATACTCTTTCATTTTCCTTTTATATGGCTAACAGTGCGTATGAGTGATGCACATACACACACACACACACACACATGTCCACAACTCCAATTGGCATCATATTGCATCACTAACAATGAACGAAAAAACAACATTGGCAATACATACAATTGTTCCTTGTGCAACAGCTGCATAGCAACTTTGAACGCAAGCCTAGTGTATTGCATTGACCACTGTCCAACTTTTCCAAACTGAATATGTACATGTCTAGCATACATACACATACATACATATTTATGTGTGAATATGCATGCAAAAATATGTATGTAGTTGGTTGACGGTATTCAGCATCATGTCTAACCACTCAGTGCTGCACCTTCATTACTTAGTGGGTAAGATGTGTAGGTGTGCGTGAAGCATACCCGCTAGAGATATGTAGCAGCGAAACTACTACTGCATGCATATTTTCTTTCAGCTAGATACTACTTTTAAAGAACAACAGCAAAAGGAACCGCTACTAGTTTTGTTTCCTTTACACCTGCCCAGTTAATTACGTTATTATTTAGTTTTTAGTGTTTTCAATTTTATACAATTTTTCGACAAAATTTCTTTCGGGTGTTTCTTGTTTCTAGTGTGCTTTTTATTTTCCTCTTTTTCTTCCATTTGTGTAATCAACACTCAATAGCTTCTATGGTTCCCGTTAGGGTTATGGCAAATTTCCCAAACGGATATTTATGGCTTATTTTTTTTAATATTTCGTTACGAGCGTAGGTTTTTTTTTTTGAACCAGCAATACTAATCTTGTGGTATTGCCTATCGCAATATACATACGTCTCATATAATTTATGACCTAAACCTGAATTTGTGAATTTTAGTAATCATTTTAATGCACAGAATTGTCAAAAAAGCTGTTGTATTTTTTTTTCTTATAAACGGTGATGTGTTAGGTTAGGTTAGGTTAACTCGGCTGCCCTAATCCCTCAGGAAAGGGGCACACTTAGGCCACCAAGGACCCGTTGTGATGCCGTATAAGAGACTCCATATGTCCCTCCTCTTACCCTAGTAGTGGAACCACTTCGTAGCTCTGATGAAGCGCACAAAGTCATAGACACTGGCTGAATCCAGTTCGGCCAGACATTCAAAAGAATAATGGAGGAACGAGCATCGGCGAGCTCTCGCCAGAGCAGGACAGTGGCATAAGTAGTGCTCCACGCTTTCGATTTCCTCCTCATCCTACGACAGTAGTCGTTTGACTGCAAACCCATTCTAGTGGCGTGGATTCCCATCAGGCAATGCCCGGTGAGAACTCCAATAACATGCCGCAACAGTGGTCGCTCCAAGTGGAGAAGAGGGCGAGATCTACGCTTGTCAAGCTTAGGCCAGATATGTCTTGCTATCCTACAAGTAGGCTCCGCAGACCATCTTATATTAGCCCGTCCGACAAAGTTATTCTCAAGCCAGAGCTTGCAAGAAGATAGCGGAATGCCCGCATTACGGGCTGTACTGATTGCAGGCAACAAGGTTCCTTTCCTTGCTAGTTCATCTGCAGTACAGTTTCCTGGTATGTCTTTGTGGCCTGGCACCCACACAACATTAGTGACGTAACACCTTGCCATTTCATTAAGAGTACATCTACATTCCATAACAACCTTCGACGTAGATTTGTCACTATTAAGTGCTTTAATAGCCGCTTGGCTGTCAGTAAGATTGTTACCGCCTTCCGATTAATAACAGAATCGATCAGCCAACTTGCAGCTTCATTTATTGCTGTTAGTTCAGCCTGAAAAACGCTGCATAGTTCTGGCAGACGAAAACTGAGGCTAAGTGAGAGTTCTTGCGAGTATACCCCACTTCCTACAATCAGATCCAACTTGGAGACATCAGTGTAGATGGCTGTTGAGTCAGAATACGATATCAGGACCGAATCCTCCTCCCACTCTTCCCTTGAGGGGATCCTTGTCTGGAAATAATTATTTAGTCCCGTAGACGGGACTGTGTAGTCCAGGCGCCTAAAGTCATCTGGAAGATCTTCCAAGATTCTAGAGTGCCCAAACCTCGTGTGACTCCATTTGATTAGTGCATTTAATCTAATAGCATTACAGCTTGCCTGTAGTTTACCATATAGGTCCACAGCTAGCAAGTGAAGCAAGGTCTCTAGGGCTTTAGTCGGCGTCGATGGTAACGCTCCCGTGATCATCATGCACGCCACCCTTTGAACCGCTGTTAATTTGTTTCTTATAGTAGATTTATCTACGGACGGCCACCAAACCGTTATGCCGTAGAATAGAATGGGACGCACAACCGCTGTATACATCCAGTTCACAATATGAGGCTTCAATCCCCATTTTTTCCCAATCGCCGATTTAAAGGCATACATTGCAGTTATAGCTTTCTTGCAGCGCTCTTCTATATTGCGCCGCCAAGTTAACTTTCTGTCAAGAATAACGCCCAGATATCTAACCTCCTCCGAGAAAGTCAGTACGATACCGTTCAAGGAAGGAGGTTGTAGCCGGACAGCTTTCGTTTTCTTTGAAAACAGAACCATGGACGTTTTTTCCGGATTGACACTAAGTCCTACTTCTTTGGACCAGGTATCCACGACGCGTAAGGCGCCTTGAACTAAGTCACATAGAACTTGGGGGTGCTTACCAATTGCCGTCAGGGCAAGATCATCCGCGTAAGCAATGACTTGGCAACCTGCACCTTGCAACCGTGACAGCAGGGTATCCACTGTTAGATTCCAAAGAAGTGGGGAGAGAACACCGTCATGTGGGGTTCCGCGACTTGCATATCTTGTTATAGATACCTCCCCCCATCTCCGAATAAATAGTTCTACTGCCTAAGAGGCGACGAACAAACTCAACCATAGGGTGATCCAGCCCAAGGCGAGTTAGGACTTGAAGAACCGCTCCCGGGAGAACATTATTGAAGGCACCCTCGATGTCTAGGAACACGCCTAGTGCAAATTCCTTAAAAGCGAGAGCCTTTTCAATGGTGCTGACAATACTATGCAAAGCTGTATCCACAGATCTACCTTTCTAGTAGGCGTGTTGACAGCTAGAGAGATTATTTACATCAATTTCCTGTCGGATCTGCGAGTCTAGAAGTCTTTCCAGAACCTTGAGAAAGAAAGAAGTAAGGCTTATCGGTCGAAAGTCACTTGGTTTAACGTGGGAGGGTCTACCTCCCTTGGGAATAAACACAACTTTCGCCAGGGTCCAACCCTTGGGTATGAGACTAAGCTTGATACAAGCCTTATAGATTAAGACAAGTATCGGACATAAAACGTCAGATGCTGACTGAAGTTGGGCAGGGAAGATACCATCCATACCTGGAGATTTGTAGGGCTGGAAGGACTTTATGGCCCAGTCTACCCTTTGTACATCAATAAAGTCCGCTGAAGTCAACGGCCGTTCAGAGATAATAGCCGCGGTGTTGGGCTCCGCAGTACAACGGTGATGTGTTACGCGCCTAAGGTATAAAATTTAAGATACACATTTTACCTAATTTCCATACTCAGCCTAAAAACATGCAAGGATAAATGGATCGTACAAAGATCTAAAGAAACGTATAGCACTCAATTTTTTTCAGTACTCATTTTGATGGTGTCACACAAACAGAGGGACCTAGAATCCTTTACCATAACAACTGTACCCTCGCCGCCATGATCGTTTAGTAGAAAGAGGAGTTTATCTATAACCATAGTCCACAGGAGAGGAGAGAGTACACTTCATTGAAGGCAACCCCTTGTGGCTGTAATAGATTTTTTCGTACCTGTCAACTCAACACAGTTCTTTCTTGTTTTTAGCATAGAAGGTACACAATCCTTAATAATGGTGCTTACTCCCTTGCATATCGGGGTATCTCTTATTGCTCCATATGATGTGCTATTTAAAGCTCTTGAAATTTAAATGAAAGCACAAAGTGCTATGTTCTTAGACTCCAGAGCCTTTTCAATTTTCGACGTAAGGCTATGCATGGCAGTCTCAGTGGACTTGCCTGGTTGATAGGCAAATTGGTTCTTATTAGAAACCGTACTCTTTCTACCGAGGTGAGTTTAGTTGCAAGGCTTTATTCTTGCGTGTTGGAACACCCAATTCCGGTAGATAATAACCTGCTTTGCAGCCCGGAAAGTGAGTGTCTAGCAGAAGTCTACAAGTTTTACGCGCATGCTGATTATAGTTACCAACTGATTTCTTTAGAGTGTCGATCGTAATTTTGTGTTCCCCTTTTTGCAGCTTTTTGAAGGCGTACTGCCTCTGTTGTAATAGGAAGTTAGTGCAAGTTTGTACGAATTCCAGTCACCCGTAGCTCTTGCCCTATTGAATAATTGTCTGGCCTGGAAAGTGACCAATGTCGAGTTCTATGTGCCTATTCTCCCACATTGATACCACCCCGGAGATGCGCCAGTTTGTGACAGACGCTGCCATATTCTAACTACTTAGAGCCACGATTTATAATATTTATATTATAACTACACAGTACTATGGGCATTGGCATCACAGCAGAGGATCCATGGGCTGCCACTCTGCCGCCAGTGATCTATAAGTGCCTTTGCTTAAGGTATCGGAACTATCACCTAAATACCAACATATATATAAATATGACAATCACTATCTTAACCAAATGTCTAAATTATGTCAATGTTGCGAATTTGCTTGTTTCTATCCATAATTTGCTTAGCAACTATAACTAGAAAACGACACCTGCATGAATAAAGTAAACAAAAGTAAATTAATATTTGGTAGCAATTTTAAAATTTAATTTACGGCTTTGTCAATTTGGCGTTTTAGTTGTTATTTACTTTTGTTAAAGAGTAAAAAGAAACTTTAGAGCAGTTTTTCTAGAATTGATTACTTTTTGCATAAGTAACCTGTTTCACATCAAAGCACATGCGCTTTATGCATTCTGCTTTGCTTTAGAACTATTGAAAACTGTTTCCTACATTTTTTTTGTATTCAATTCAATTATTTCTATTGCATCAATTCCCAATGATTATATTTAAAAGGTGGTGTGGGCTGCACATGACTAATATTTTTTTTTTTTACTTGCTAATCATTCGATTTGCTCTGCAAATTTTTCATTTCATTTTCGTTGAACTTCAAATATACATTTTTTCAATTATTCTGCACTTTTACTATATCTTCGTATTCGCTTTCATATTCTTTTGCAATTTTCGCTTATCTAAACAAACTTTAGCTAAGCAGACTTTGCAAACAGCTGAAATTGAACAAAGTTTGGAAAACATTCAATTTACTCACTTCAATTATTGCGGGTAAGAGCAGCTCACAAAAAAAAAAAACAAAAAACTGTTGCTCATAGAAAGTAGCTGTATGCACAGTTGGGAAAAAGAGCAGTGTAATTTTTTTTTTTTTTTTTTTAACAAAAGTAAACTTTTCTTATGTATTTATCTCTGGGGCAACGGATTTTTCTTACTAATTTCAAAAACCATTACAATACTAAGTCAATATAAGGTTGTATGTATGTATTTGGTTAGTTCAATCAGGGTTGCTAGGGGGGGGGGGGGGGNCGGCTAATTACATTATTATTTAGTTTTTAGTATTTTAAACTTTATAAATTTTTTTGCAAAAATTTCTTTCGGGTGTTTCTTGTTTCTAACATGCTTTTTATTTACCTCTTTTTCTTCCATTTGTGTAATCAACACTCAATAGCTTCTATGGTTCCCGTTAGGGTTATGGCAAATTTCCCAAACGCATATTTATGGCTTATTTTTTTTTTTTATATTTCGTTACGAGCGTAGGTTTTTTTTGTTAGCTAGCAATACTAATCTTGTGGTATTGCCTATCGCAATATACATACGTCTCATATAATTTATGGCCTAAACCTAAATTTCCGAATTTTAGTAATCATTTTAATGGACGCAATTGTCAAAAAAGCTGTTGTCATTTTTTTTCTTGTAAACGGTGATGCATTAGGCGCCTAAGGTATAAAATTTAAGACAAACATTTTACCTAATTTTCAAAGTCAGCCTAAAAACATTCAAGAATAAAGGCAGCGTACAAATATCTAAAGAAACAAATGGCACTAAAATTTTTTCAGTACTCATTTTGATGGTGTCACACAAACTGAGGGACCTAGAATGCTTTACGATAACAACTGTATCCTCGCAGCCATGATCGTTTAGTAGGAAGAGGAGTTCATCTGTAACCATAGTCCACAGGAAAGGAGAGAGTACACCCCCTTGAGGGCAACCGCTTGTGGCTGTAATTCTTTCGTACCTCTCAATTCCATACAGTTCTTCCTTGTTTTTAGCATAGAAGGCGCACAATCCTTAATAATGGGGCTTACTGCCTTACATATCGGGACATATCTTATTGCTCCATATGATGTTCTGTTAAAAGCCCTTGAAATTTCAATGAAAGCACAAAGGGCTATGTTCTTAGACTCCAAAGCCTTTTCAGTTTTCGACGTAAGGCTATGCATGGCAGTCTCAGTGGATTTGCCTGGTTGGTAGGCAAATTGGTTTTTATTAAGTTGTCGCTCCGTTAGGTTGACTTCCCTTATGTTTTGAGACAAGATTTTCCCCATGCTTTTTAGGGGAAAGGAGGCTAAATGGTTTGTAGGATGAAGGCATCTGCGCAGGTTTACTTGCCTTCGGTAAATATACGAGTTTACCTTCTGTCCATAAACTGGGAATATGGCACAATAAGAGCGATGCTATGTACTGTCTTGAGCGGACTGTGGATACATATTTTCTTCCTTGTTGAAGTAGGCAAGGATAGATCCCCTCCGGTCCTGGTGATTTGTATGGGCTAAAAGTAGATACCGCACTCTTTCTACCGAGGTGAGTTTAGTTGCAAGGCTTTATTCTGCCATCTCATTTTCTCAAGCTTCTTGCTCCACCAAGAGACATCACGTTTGTATTTTCCCCCTCCTTGGGGACAGCTACTGTTGAAGTCTATTCCAGTGTCTGAATTAAGCTGTTCAGCCTCAGTTTCAAGGTTCTGTGCAGTCGCAATTTCATCACCAAGACTGTTTCCACCTTCTCCGATGATAAAGCGAAAGAGTTCCAAGTTCGTTTTTCTATTTATAAACTCAAGGAACTACGCACTCCTTTTTTTTGGTGTCGGTGCTCCCCCAAACAGTACTATGGGCATTGGCATTGGCATCACAGCAGAGGATCCATGGGCTGCCACTCTGCCGGCAGTGATCTATTAGTGCCTTTGCTTCAGGTATCGGAGCTATCACCTAAATACCAACATATATATAAAAATATGACTATCACTATCTCAACCAAATGTCTAAATTATATCAATGTTGCGAATTTGCTTGTTTCTATCCGTAATTTGCTTAGCAACTATAACTAGAAAACGACACCTGCATGAATAAAGTAAACAAAAGTAAATTAATATTTGATGACAATTTTATTCCGTGCACTAAAATTACGGCTTTATCAATTTGACGTTTTAGTTGTTATTTACTTTAGTTAAAGAGTAAAAAACAAAACTTTAGAGCAGTTTTTCTAGAATTCATTACTTTTTGCATAAGTAACCTGTTCCACAACAAAGCATTCTGCTTTGCTTTAGAACTATTGAAAACTGTTTCCTACATTTTTTGTATTCAATTCAATTATTTCTATTGCATCAATTCCCAATGATCATATTTAAAAGGTGGTGTGGGCTGCATATGACTAATATTTTTTTTTTACTTGCTAATCATTCGATTTGCTCTGCAAATTTTTCATTTCATTTTCGTTGAACTTCAAATATACATTTTTTCAATTATTCTGCACTTTTACTATATCTTCGTATTCGCTTTCATATTCTTTTGCAATTTTCGCTTATCTAAACAAACTTTAGCTAAGCAGACTTTGCAAACAGCTGAAATTGAACAAAGTTTGGAAAACATTCAATTTACTCACTTCAATTATTGCGGGTAAGAGCAGCTCACAAAAAAAAAAACAAAAAACTGTTGCTCATAGAAAGCAGCTGTATGCACAGTTGGGAAAAAGAGCAGTGTAAATTTTTTTATTTTTTTTTTAACAAAAGTAAACTTTTCTTACGTATTTATCTCTGGGGCAACGGATTTTTCTTACTAATTTCAAAAAGAATTACAATACTAAATCAATATAAGGTTGTATGTATGTATTTGGTCAGTTCAATCAGGGTTGCTTGGGGGGGGAGAAAAGTGGTTATAAGAGCATTCATCCGTTCAACATTATTAAAAATATAATTTTTCTTTTAAAGGTGAACAATTTCGCTGGCGCAGATTTTTGCTTTTTGAAACATAAATGCATATGGATGTAGCATGGCTAATATATACCCAACTGCCTATGTACATACAGTTGCGTGCAACTAAACAACGACGCCTACTCAAATACTAACAAGAGAGCTCGTAGTTCAATTTTGTAAATGAATACCTTAAACAGGGATTACGTGATTTGTACTTTTGTACAGATTTGTATTTTTTGCCACTCACAGACAGGTGTTGTCTAGAAATAATGACTTCAGCTCATTAACCACTTGTTATGGGTCTTTGTACTGCTAGGAAATTCACGAAAATTATAATCATTCATGGCTGATACTTTCTAAAATTAATTCGAAAGCTCTTCCATGCCAAAGCATTGTGATGCCGCCGGCATATTTCAGCGTGGGTATAGTACAAAGCGGATCCAGGTATTTGTATTGTGGGTATGGAATATCCTATTTCTTTGTACAATTTTCCATTCATTAAGAATCCAATGGCGGTACTTCTTTTGCGAATTTTGATAAATTTTTTTTATAATCTCCGGAGAGCAAAGGCTTCTTGAAATTCCTTCCGATAGGTCTCACTTCACGAAATCGTCCTTTTACGATGTCGACAGCTCTTGTGCCTATTCGCTTTGCATAAACCGCAGATAGAATTTTATATGCCGTGTTGCGCAGGTCCTTTTTAAAATTATCTACACAGAATGTATCTCCTCGTTAGATGGTGTTACCCGCTATTTTTACGCGTGGAACCTGTGTTATCGCTGCATTTCTTCTGCATTGTATAGCAACTCCTTTATTACGGATTTTTACAATGAATTTTTGCCAAGGCTTCTTTTTACCATAAAAAATTTAATTCTAACTAATTAGTATTTCACGTACAGATTGATATAAATATGTCAATCACAGGGGTACGATGCTGTTAATTAGTTGCACGCAACTGTATATATGTACGTCCTAGCATACAGTAGTGGCCACATAATTAGGGACAGCACTTCCTTCCCAGCTTTGACCATTTATTTATTTCGATCTTTTTTTTTACAAAACATAGTTAATACCACAATCAATTCTCCAAATTTCGAAAAAAATCCTCATCAAAATTTCAAAATTTTTAATCAGAAATCCGGGTATGCAGTTTTGTAGCCCATTCAATTTCATTCATTTCAGTTCTAAGCGGTGAAAAAAGTTGCGTTGATTTTTAAGAATTATTTGTGCTGATGGTGTTGCTCATTTTCTCCAATTTAAAGAAATTTTCGAACATACTTCGTGTGGAAGAAAATTAATAACACCGTCTGCGAAAAATTTTTCGAAAATTGAACATTGTTTGAAATTTTACGAATTTTTGTAAATCTTGTAGAAGTTATGAAACTTTTAGTTACATGGTTTTCGTTGTAGCATAAACTATATTTTTAGAAAAAAAATAATAATTCAAAATAAATTGTCAATTCTTATTAAGGAGTAGAAGTGTGCCTAATTAAGCGGCCACCACGGTATGTACATATGTGTGTATGCATATAGCGTCGAACTTAATATGTACCTACTTTTTATGTACCTACTTTTTAATCTTTTCTTCTTTATTTCACCCTCATCCCTTTCCTTTCCTTTTTGCAGCTATGCTGGCCGCACTGAACTGCCAGACAATTTGAAAGTACTCTTCCGCACAGTGGCTATGATGGTACCTGACTATGCTATGATTGGCGAAATCACACTATACTCGAATGGTTTTGATCAGGCGCGAATGCTTGCACAAAAAATCGTCCATACATATAAATTGTGTTCCGAACAGCTATCATCACAATCACACTATGATTACGGTAAGTATATAAAGACTTGAACTATATACATATGTATAGTGCACACAGATGCAGGTACACCTGGTCTTCTACATACACAAGCGTATGGACTACTTATGGACAATGCATGAGGGAATAAATATGAACTGTTGTTAAGTAGAAGGGTTCTACGAGTGGTCACTGACATGCATACCTATTCATACTATGTTTGCACACAAATATCCGTTCATTCATTTTCGATTTCTATTTATTGTTGGCGGTATAGCGGTGGAATCATGCGTTTAAAGCAGTCGACAACGAAATCTATATGTATATACTATACTCATATCGTACTACATTCATATCGATATATTCGTTTCATTCAAGCGAATTCGCGTATACATTTTGCACAGCCATATTGATAGCTTCTTGTTTTTTGTTTTTTTTTTTGCTGCCATCCTTGCAAAGGAAATATGAAAGGCATAATGCAGAGTGGTGTTGTAACTGACAAGTTTCGATGAAGTGTTGTATTCTTTGCTAACAAAAAATAAAAATAAAAGTAGAGTGAAAAACTGTTTACAGAAGCGGAAGTGCATCAATAGTTGCAGGTGGGATTGTGGAAATTCGCGCTCAAAGATGACTTGCTTTATGACATTACTCCTTTATTTCTTCCTTCCTTTCGTTTGCTTCACATCATCATTTCACTCACTACTCAAATACATCCGTTTGTGTTGGCTTCTTGTTTGCTAACATCATTGATTTTTTTTTTCTTTTTTTTCTTTCTGCGTTATCGATGGGAAAAGTACTATTCCATATGTATAATTTTCAAAGATTCAAATATTGCAAACTATAATAGTGTTGTAGTGCCTTGGAAACTTTGTATTCTTTCTAAAAATTTAAAATGAAGTACAACAGAGTTTTCAAAGAATTACTTTTGAATCCTTTTACATGCCACAATAAGTCGGATTTAGTTTTGTATTTATTTTATAAGCTGGCATAGCAATTTTTACTTATATTTTTATTATACCCATTTAAGAGCGCTTTTAAGTGCGATAAATTAAGGAGAAATTCGAATATCTAAGTGACAGCACAAATGTTTATCGAATTGTGTCGATATCAAAAAAGTTCGCTAATTGCAGTGCAACAACATTTTTTGGGGCGGAATGATTCCAACTCAGGATGAAAGAGCAATACACATACATGAAAACTTTCAAATCTCTTTGCGTTTGCAGGTCAAATTTATTTGTTTATGGCCGTATTAAGTTTGCAATTTTTTGACTGTGTGTTTTTTAAAATAAGTGGTAAAAATTTGGTTAAAATTCATGTCGAAGCGAAATATGTAATTTGGGTATAGATATATAGCAAAATTTCGCGAAGAATAATTTTGTAGCAGATTTTAAATCAGTAATTCTTTCGCAAAAGGGTAATTTTCACCCCTACTTCGGAAAGTTTGAATAAAATGACATTTGTGGGGTCAGTAGAGGGTTAAAATGTTCTAGAAAATTGTTCGTCGACAAATTTCACCGGGGGGTATTATCAGACAAAATTCTCGGTATGCACAGGAGTCGCAATAATAAGTATGTTCATGTCGCTGCAAAAAAAGTGGTTCATTTAACTTTTGCAACATAATGCACCCCTTTAAAACAGGGATGGTAATCATTATGAGTAAAATAATTTAAATCAGCATTTAATCATTATTTGATGATTAATTTTTTTTTGCTTAAAAATAATAATTATTATTGAGTTTTATTTTTTCGATCAGATATAATAATTACACTGAACGACAAAAAATCACTTTTAATTTGTGACATGGACTTTTTTGGCATTAGGAAACTTTTCTTTCCAATCTCGGATTCAAATTCAATATCCAGCAGAAACACGACCGTCTGCGTTCTGGCTCAACCGTAAATTAAAACTTCCCGGCCATCAATCTTTATTCCACAGAGTTGCATATACAAAATCGTATTTTCTGACTAAATTGACAGGTCGCGACCTTTAAATTACCTTTCACAAGTCTATAAAAATAATATTTCATATAAAAACGAATAAGATTAGCGGGTAGTGTCTTGAAATTTCCAAAAAAAAAGCACTTTCGATGGGCACCCTAATGTACATATACTTCACATTTTGCAAAATTATCTACATACATTCTACATACATATCTACATACTCGCCAGCAATTTGAGTGATGAATTGGCAAAGTAAAAAAAAAATGCAGAATATTTTCTTTTTTTTTTTCTTTATAAGCAACTGTTTGTTAGAAAATGTTAATTTGGAAGTTTGACACCGCGTCAGCAGCGCGAATGGTCTGCTTCAATGACATTTAGATTTATGTATTTATGTAGGCAAATACGAATAGTTAGATAAATATCTCTTTTTGGTTTCAATAGAAAAACTTCTGAGTAAAAAAGTTAACGCCTCGCAGAAGTGCTTAAATTAAAAAGAAACTTTTGTGGGTGGAATTGCAGACATTTTATTAGAAATACATTAACGACACCCACAAAGATTGGTTAGAAAAATATGTCAAAAAGTTATCGATGGTGCTAGATTTATGCCCGAAAGAATTAGAAGTGTCATGATGTGTTTGCGTCAATGGAAAACTAGAGCAAATTTAAAACTTGTGTATCTAATACTTACCACAGAATTATTGTATATATTTTTTTAATGATAAAAAAATATTTTTCCTTTTGAAATCCCACTTTGCTTACATTTGGATCGTAACATTTTAGTTATTATCTTACCTATGTAGTTAAGCCACTCCGCTGCATATTTTTTTTACTGAATTTCTTTACTTATTTACTTTTATTATGCAGGTATGCGCGCTGTGAAATCCGTTCTGCTGGCATCCGCTTCACTTCGTCGTCTTTATACAACACTGCCCGAGGCACAAATTGTATTGCGCGCCATTGTTGATGTTAACTTACCTAAATTCTTGGAACAGGACGTATCGCTCTTCATTGGAATTTACATGGATTTATTTCCAGGCACCGAGTTGCCAGAGGCAAGCATGAAATTTTACTGTATTTTTAGCGAAGTATTTTTGCGTTTTGTGTTTTTTTTTTTTTTTGAGGTTTAAGTTATGGTGGTTGGGAATGGCGAGATATCTGCTTTAAACCAGCCAATAAATGGAAGTTGTAAAGTGTGGGGGATTTATTCGAAAGCAATCAGAGCTATTTTTTACCTCCCTTTTTTAATACACGGAAATCGGCGACTGACATAGCTGAGTTATTATACAACAAAAATTGGAGAGGAAGCTCGAAGAGATTATTTTAGATCAGTGTTAGGCCAAGTTATGAAGACTTCACGCTTCCGCTCAGAGGACATATTGACCCATTGTGAATAGCCTGTATGAGTGCCAGGAGGAGACACATCTCTCTAATTGGGATTCCACTATGACGTTTCTTAAATCACCTGCATTCTCAGATGAAATTGAAGAGGTCGATAGCTTCACGTCAGGTATCTACTTAAGCTACTGCGTGACGAAAATTTGACATTGACTTATAATGTGATAAATCGATTCCATATCGGTCTTTACCGGTTTTTACGTATGGAAACGAACGGCAACTTTAGCATGAGCTTGTCATTGGAGGTGACCGAATGCCACCATATAGAAACTTTAGGGGCAAAACAGTAAGAACTAAATAACGACCTCAATTTTTAATCCCGCTGGCTTCGTACTTTTGCTGTTCAGTCGGCTTTTTTCGGCGAGTTACTGATTGTTGAGTGTCAACCAATAAAAATTACCATCCCCAGCATCACCAGGGGTGTGTCTACTAGTGGTACCATTTTCTTCTATCAACTGACACGGTGGAATCAATTGCTACCTTTTGCTGAAGGGCATAGATGCAATGGTATGGTATCCTCTTTTGGCGGAGTACCTCAGCCCATTTACTATTAAACCTCGGCCATAACGGTCTTGAAACTTCACGTCGGGGTTGCTCCATAGGTCATATACATATTTCTAAAGTGATATATTCGCCAATTTTACTCAGTAGATCGGAAGTCGGTGGTTGTAAGAAGTTAGGCATGCCTAGCCATCTCATCGGCATTTTTCTTCCCTTCGATAATGCTGTCTTCGATAATCCAGAAATGAGTGATCTTGAGGTGATTCAGTGATGCTAGCGACACTTGACATTTCCGAACTATTCTCAACTATTAGTATTTAGTAACTTTTCCGTTTTGCATCAGTCAAGCTCATTCTTCTGTACTTTAAAGGATTCTAATACACTGCCGGAACAAAGTATTGGCACAGCAAATTTTTCACAATATATGCAACAATTTTTATTCTAATATTTTTCCGCCAATTTTGTATGAAAATATGGCTCACTCTATGACAAAAAATATATAAATACAATTCCTAAATTTTGTGCAAAACTCGCGATAATTCAGCAAATTTTCGTGCCAATTTTCAACTTTTTAATCAGAGTTTTTAGAATTTTTTGAGTATGCATATTTGTAGCCCAATCAATTTTATAATATTATAAAATACAAGTTTTAAGTAGCTAGGAATTACCGTTGAAATTTGGCAATCTTTTTCACGCAGTTTCTTTCATACAAAAATTTTTTTTTCGAAAATACTTTATTTGGAAAAAATGCAAAACACCTTCAACAAAAAAAATCTCAAAAATCAATGAGATTCTGGACTAACTCCGAACTGCATACTCAAAAAAATTCTAAAAAATCTGATTAAAAAGTTGAAAGTTTGCATTAAAATTTGCTGAATTTTCATGAGTTTTGTACATAAATAACTGTAATCTAAGGCATTTAATTTAAAAATCAAAAATAACTGCTATTTGCAGGTCGTTTTGATAAAAATCAAACATAATTGTTATTTTGGATTTATAAAATAAAAATCAGCAATACCTGTTATTTAAGGATTAATTAAATAAAAGTCAAAAATTTACTGTTAAAGAGCGACTTTTCTAAATACAAGTTATAACTGTTACGGCTTTTGAGAATTCCGCCGCAGAACTAGGATTTTTATTTTTTAAATAACTTGGAATTAGCCAATTTTCCTCTCGCTTTAATGTTATTTTAAATACTGGTATTTTCGTTTAGCCCAAACGCGATGATATACTCAAATGGCTGCATATTCATCTGAAAGATGCCAATTTACAACCAACACCGTGGTTTGTTGAGAAAATACTGCAAATTTATGAAATGTTGCTGGTACGACATGGCCTAATGATTGTTGGTGGACCAATGGGCGGCAAGACAACGGCATATCAGGTAAGTAGGAGATTAAATGAGCAATGCCGAGTTTATGGTCAGCCTAGAGGGATGAGAAAAATTTTTGACAATTTTAAACGAAATAAAATAGGACATGCGTGTAATTCAAACATTTAGAAAAAATCCCTTAATATGTACACATATGTATATGTTGAAAAAAGTTTAGACACATATGTGATGTGTATATGAATTCGTAGATTGTAGTGCAAAACTATATTTTTATATAGCTGCAAGTAATAAAATTTGCATACTAACATTTTTAAATACGTTTTATATTTGTTTGAAAAAAGGCAGTTCGCGTAAATAATTTTAACTTGAATAATTCTATCAAAATTGAATTGCGTTTTTCATGTGGAGTGTTGCCTTTTTTAAACTGCAGAATTGCGATGCAATTAGCCTCAGGAATGCTGCTCCATTTGCTGCTTTACGCGAAATTTAATTAACAATGTGAAAACTCTCAGTTCTAAACCATCAATAGGGGCAATTAAAAAGCTATATATGTATTTTATTTTTTAACATAAATATGTATGTATGAATGTATGTATGTTTGCGAATTAAAGTAGCTGTGATTGCTGGGAAATTCGAATGTCAGGATTTCTAGCAAAAAAGTGAAAAAATTTTAACTGAAATTTTAATAAAAATTTTAACAATATTTTTTTTAAGTTACGAAAAATGCAACCTTCCCTTTGCACTCTACCTACAAACACTAAGGGCGATGAGAAGGCAACATTTTTTGTAGAAACGAAATCGGCATTAGAAAAAGTTTCGAATTTTATTTTTTAAAACTATAATTCAATATTTTATGAATCCCACTTACTATATATGTACATATGTATGCAGATGCTCGCTTCAACTTTACGCTCCGTTAGCGTCGATGCCGAAGCTACTCTAAAAGAGTTTCCCGTCAATTATCGCATCATCAACCCCAAAGCCATTACAATGGGCCAATTGTATGGACGCTTCGATCCAGTTTCGCACGAATGGTACGATGGCGTATTGGCTAAAACTTATCGTGAAATGGCCACCGCACCAACCACCGAACGCCATTGGGTACTCTTCGATGGACCTGTTGATGCTGTGTGGATTGAGAATTTAAATACAGTTTTAGATGATAATAAAAAGTTGTGTCTCATGTCTGGCGAAATTATACAAATGACCAAAACGATGAATATGATGTTTGAACCAGCCGACTTAGAGCAAGCCTCACCGGCTACTGTATCACGCTGCGGCATGATCTATATGGAACCGTCACAATTGGGTTGGCGTACATTTCACAAGAGTTTCTTGAATGAACTGATCGATAAGATGGGTCTGAATGAAATCTATATGACTTTGTTCGACGATATGGTGGAGTGGCTAATACCAGCGGCTTTGGTAATTCTGAAGGATTGCAAACAAATGGTCGAACCGTCACCGATGTATCAGTATAAGGTTGGTCGTTTTTTTTATTTGGTTAATCTATAGATTTAATTTTATTATTTTAATTTTATAATTTTTTGTATCAAAATAATTAAGTATAAATAATATTTATTTTTCAGATGTTTTCACGTTTTTATTTTCATTTTTTGGACAAGCATAAGACATTTACTCAAGTTTGGTTCCAGCAAGTGTTTCTCTTTTGCTTCGCTTGGGCCTACGGATCTGCGTTAACAGGTACATATTTAAGATATAAAGATTTTCTAACAATGAAAGATAGCCCAACGCCCAGCTGGTTTCTCCCAAAGGCACTTTTTTGTTTTAATCAACCGTTTAAAATAGAACAATACATATAGCCACATAGATAATACCCAGTTTACACCACATTAGATGCATATATGCATTTAACTCGAACAGCGATACCCTTCTCTTGGTAATCGGATCGTTACTTTTAGCACCATCCGTCTGAGGGTCCACAGCAAACATTTTTAAAGTAAGTAACAATCTTTTTTATCCTCCTTAGTTGGACAGAATAAACTCCTCACTGCTCAGCCCCAATTTCTGTATTATTCCCTGATATATCCCTGGGAAACAGGATTCCCAGAGAGGATTCGTTCGTAGTTCGTTTCGCGCACCTACACCCACCACCCGAGACGGGTGCAGACAAAGAGATCAATTCCCACCCCTTACTGCACCACGCAGCAGCAGCTGTCCCACCATGCCCAGGGGACGATTCCGCCTACTTTAAAGAGCAGCGGACTAGTGGTCTCAGTTTTGAAGTGTTGCTGGTAGTGAGTTAGTTTGGGTTTTTTTTATTATTTATTTTTAGGTATTGGAATTCATCTCGGTCGTACGACCACTAATTCTACGTTGGTATTCCAGGCTGATGTTATTATCGGTGTTTATGCAGGATAGACGAAGCCTTCTACTTGTATTTCGAAATTATACATTGGCGTGAGCGTCCAGGCGCGAGCTGCAGTTATTTATTTTTTTTTTTTTTTGGTTATACTCTCTAAGCAAAGTTCAAAGAGGAAAACTGCTAAATAGACATGTTCATCTCTTTAAACGTTTTATTGACATAAATCGTTTTAATTTTATTACACCTAAAATAAAAGAAAAGCCAAAATATATTTTTCGTGCTTAACACGTTTTTTTACTACATATATATGACATTCTTCCATTTCTAAAAAGCAGAACATGCAGTTTTCCCCACACACATGGAACCTTAGGTCCTTTTCATCATAACTCTTTGCCGAGAGTACGAAAGTTTACTTTATCTACATACATACATACTTACGTACACATACAGCCTTCATGAACATACACTTTCTCACATCTGCACATACATATTTATTGACGCTTCAAACCACTCTAAGTATGTATGTATGTTCATTTATTAACTCCTCTCTTTCAGTTGACGGCCAAAAGAATTTCGATACGCTTATTCGCAAAATACTCTACGGCGGCAATGAGGAATATCCACGCCCCAAGTATTTCTCCCTCAATCGCGGTCAAATGTTTCCCGAGAAACTTTCACTCATGGAATATCGTTTCGATGAAGTGGAAAACTGGTGGCCCTGGCAAAAGTCCAGTGATGATCTCAGCGCTGCATCGAATACATTCCCAGAGCGTGCAATCATCAGTGAGCTCATCGTACCGACAAAGGAATCCGGTCAAATTACCTATTGGCAAGAGTTTTGTATCAACAAATCCTATCCGATGCTGGTTATTGGACCCACAGGCACGGGCAAGAGCGCTGTCATAGCAAGCAATCTAAATGCGCTGCCTAAGCATACAAATCTCGTCAACATAGTAAACTTTTCGGCACGCACAAGTGCACAGCTGGTGAGTCAGTTAAAGTAAAAGGCACTACATCTACATTAGCGTGGAGCGGAAACAAAAAAAAAATGTTGCGTTTCAAAATTTAAGTAGCGGGGTATCGTTGTCCTTCGGACGTCAAAAATTTTTTTATTCAGTTAATGTTATTTGTGTTTGAAATCTTGAGATTTTTGTAAAATCTAAACAAATAAGGTAAATTATCAAAATCACTTTTAGAAAAATTCAAGGTATACAGTTTTGTAGGCCATTCAACTATATAATAATAAAGTGCCAGTTTGAGGTAGCTAAGACTTAACCTTGGTTTCAAATTTTTAATTTTACCTACTTTTATGTATTTATTTTATTTTTTTTTCATTGTTTCCATATAAAAAGAATGTTGAAGTTACCCTGTATGGAACAAAATACGTAACGCCATCAATAAAACTCAGCGGTAATTTTATTTACTTATTTTATTTTATTTTATTTTATTTCATTTTATTTTATCTCATTTCATTTCATTTCATTTCATTTCATTTCATTTCATTTCATTT
>NW_016158451.1:55713-76866 GCF_001687245.7 Rhagoletis zephyria
TTTTTTTTACTATACTAAATTTAATAGCCTACAAAACTGCTTACTTACAAATTTTCTAAAAAGGATTTTGATAGATTACGTTATTTGATAAGAATTTACAAAAATCTCAAAATTTTAATCAAAATAGGGTGGCAAAAAAACGATCCCCCGCTATTAGAAGTTCGAAACGCAACAATTTTTGTCCGCTCCGCCCTAATCTTCATATGTACATACATACTAACGTTTATACAAATGGCCAATGTGAGTGAGCGGCGCTGAAGTGTAGTGATGTATGGGTACAAGTTTGTACAACGAGTGTTACTAGTAGCTGAAGTTGCTTAGAAATTGTTCAGTTATTACAGCCATTTTGGTAGCTCGTTTGCCACTGCAACTGCTGAGATCCATTCAAATGCCAAAATTGGCAGCAGCACGACACTACTTGGCACGACCCTATACATACACGCATATGCACATACATAGGTAGTTTTCATATGAGCAAATGAGGTAAGCAATGCCACTAGGGGCAGGCGGCAATGCGTAGGTGGATGAAGTACGTACTACTACAGTATTTACATACACATGTTCATATCCATGTACTGAGATACATATTTCTGCATGTGGTTATGTGCAACAGTTTGCAGCCAACCTCACCGCCCACCTGGTCAAAAGTGACTGTGCGCGGTTGCCATCTCCAAATTGAGTTTGCCAAACAGTAACCGCAACGATATCTTCTTCATAACCGCCAACAACTTAACGACCAGCTAGCAAGCATAACTTTTGCACCAACATGCTCTTTGCTGTTGGCCAAATTCGAAATGAGGTTCATTCAACTACATAACTGCTCTGCCATTGTTCCACACTGCTTGCCACTCTGCTGCTGGCTAATCAACTTGCCCACCACTAAAAATGGCGCACCATTCATTTTTATCTAAGCTCTCGGAAGGTTTTTTTATGTTTTTGTTTTTTTCATTTTTTTTTTTTTGTTTTTTAATTTATCACAATATGACATTTACATTTTTACATTCACTCGCCAAAGCGCTGCAGGTAGGTACTTTGTTTGGTTCGCTTGCTAGTTAATTCAAGCCGGTTTGTTTTATTGTTCTTAATTCTGCGCGACGTTTATGCAAATCGGTTGCGTTCGCTTTTTTTTTTGCGTTTAAATCAAAAAGTGCCCAATTTGCATTATTATAAAGTTTTTATTTAAATTCTAATTCGCATACAAATGTTTAATACATAATAATTTTCTTAGCTGACATTCGTTAATCTATCAGCGACCTATTTTTATCGGCTTTTGTCTGTCAATATTAGGAATTAAGTCGGACAAAAAGCCATTATACGCGTGGAACGTTTTTTGGCTAAACTTTTAATACGTTTCTTAAATTAGTTTTAGTGTAGAGTGGGATGCTAATCGTAAATAAAAAATCGCACAAAAATTTGGCAGATACAATTAAATTTAGTTAAATTATGCAAAAACGAATTTTGTATAGAAAAAGGATGATTTGTGCGCCATTATCACCAATGTGAGTCTGGTGATTGTTATAGCTGAGTGATGTGAAATGCTTAAATTCATCCAAACAAGTCTAATATCTTTAGCTTGAAATCTAAGCAATAGAAATCAAAAAATTATCTAATTAACACTCCGCGATTAGCACAAAAACTGACCACACTGAACGCAGCAGTCGTATTTTTGGCATAAATTCGATGTTTTAAAAATTTTCTTTGCCGAAATTTGTGCGCCTAACGGAAATGACTATACCCAACTATTATTACCTAGCATATTTATGCAAGACTCTTTTTTGTCAATGCTATTCGCACCTGGAACTTGATTCCAGCTCATGTTCGTAATAGTTTGAATAAAATTTTGCACAGAGACCACAATTTTTCGAAGGTCGAGTTTTTGTGGAATTAATTTTTTTCTTTCACAACGATAAAAAAATATGCAAACTTCAAGTTTTTTCGAAATTCGAATTACTTTCTGAACTTTTTTCAAAATTCTTGGATTTTTTTTGTTGTCTCGTGATTGGTCATACCGATTTTGCTCATTTTTTAACCAGTTAAGAATGATGATGTTGTCTTCCCATTTAATTTTTTTTTTTATAAAAGTTAAAAACAATTTTGAAAATATTATTATTTTCTCAATCGTTTTAAGATCGCGTTTTGGACTAATTGCTGTTAATTGTTAATAATATATTAGAAATTATTTGCCGAAAAAAAATTGCCGAAATGCAATGAAACGAGAGTTATTTACGTCTTTCTCTTAAAACTGTTTTGTTTTCTGTTAAAACTATCCTGTTCCCAAACTTGCCAGTTTCATAGTATGTATTAACTGTAAATTATAGTTTTTTAAATTCTTTCTTAGGACAAATTAAAGTTTCTTTTATGAAATCTCCGATTTGAACGAAAAAATAAAAATTACTGTTGCGGTTTTCTGCGTAAGTAAATTTTTAAAATAAAAGAAGACGATGAAGGAGCAGCGTTTCCTTATTTGAAACAAATTGTTTCAAGTTGCTTTTGGAAATCATATTTTCGCAAATTAATTTGAATACTAAAAAAATAAACTAGAAATTCTTGCATTCTCATATATTTTAATTAGAGCTATTTAATCCAATGCTCAAAAAAAAATAACAAATCAATTTACGAAATAGTATGTAAATGAATCTTAATTTCATGAAAAAAATGTGATTTAAATGTTCAATTTTTTAAAGTAGGTTTTTGTTTAGCTAAGAAAAAAATGTTTAGCACTTGAACTTTGATGGACTTGGGCGAGGCTAAGATATTAACCAAAATTGTCATCTTTTGACACAGATTATGATTAGAGCATAATGGACCATATTTTTGCTATTACTAGTCAAAATTCTAAAAAAAAGCGGACTTTTGGCCCACGCTAGTGCTGATGTTTGAAAATTCGGATCCGTTGGGACAAAAATAGCTCTCCTATCTATGATCACCTTTATATTTCTGCTCTATAAATTCAGGGTAAGTGGTCTCACTACTTAAGTCGGTGGAATTATTCAACAACTGGGAGGCTTATTGCCCAATAACTCTCCTTTCCTCAGTTGTGCATACATTCGAGGGCTTGCTGGGTCCGTGGTAGGTGTGGCGCACAGCACCACCAGAGCACCTAAGGTCATATACACCCAGGGAACTCGCGGCCTTAACCATATCCGCCCCTGCGAAAGAACTGTCCTGGTGGCGCTGGGCCCTTCATAGGCATTTGAAACTATTTGCTATTGCAAGCTGGTGGAGGTCTAAAACGGTGGACGGCAAATTACCTGAGTGGTACCTCAGTATTTTTTCGAGTTCGAACCTTCAAGCGAAAAATACTGAAAGAACAAAGGGTCACACGGGATGTTGTCTTACCCCGGCTACTGTTTAACATCTGATTCTCGAAGCTTCGTCTACCAGCGGAAGATCTTCTACGCTAACGATTGATCGATATTGGCGTCCAACAATCGAACCGGCGACCTATATGCAAACGTAAACGGCTATCGCATCTTCGCCGATTCTGTCGCACTCCGGATTTGCCTTCTGACGTCGTTTGAACACAACCTGCAGAGCGAGGTTCGAATGCTGCCAGTTAGAAAACATAATTTAATGCTCAGCAAACAGTTTGTGTTACGCTGCTATCGCAAGAAGCTCCGAGCCTCGTTCCACGGGGACATCAGTAGGCACCTCCACGAACATACGAACGGTATCCAGACTTACGTAGCCCTTTGACTGGATCCGACGGCGTATCAACAAGCCATAAGTGACATTCACAGAGACTCTATTACAATTCAGACACTCTTGCGCTATGAATTTCGCAATTGGAGCCCAATCGCACCCCACCGAGAGCAGTCAAAAAGCTTCCGCTGACGCGCGAGACCCTCATAGTAGTTAACTCTGCCACTGCAGTCGGCTGGATATTGCATTTGGCTGAAGGATCTCCCACCTGCCCACACAAATTCACTTAGTTACCACCTACCTCGCTCTGGTACGATTGATAGACTAGTCGATTTAGTCAGAGGTTTTTGAGTGTCGCTACAACAACAACAATACTCAGATGCCAGAATTCCTTTCAACCATGATTCTGCATAAACATTTCAATATTTTTCTTTTAGCATCTAGTTCTTTCTTTTTTCAAAAATAGGCTCAAGACACCTCTTTAGTGGGAGTTAAAAGATTAAACTTTTCAATGAAAAAATAACTTCCTCGCCTTTTATATCGATTTAAACACAAAATTACCTGCTTTAGAATGTGATTTGGGACAATATAAAAACCGTCCGATTTTAGCTATTTTACTGTACGTACAAAATGCCGAAACTTGTAAACAAGATTTCATTTCGCTTATGTTGAAAATTCGTTGCAATGCTAAAATATGCTTTGGTCCCCTTTGGAGTCGGTTAAAGCGTCTTCATAGGGTAATCTAAATTTGGACCCCTGTGTGCCACGCCTTAACCGACTCCAATCGGGGCCAAAATTTATATGTGATATCTTCGACTATATTTAGTAGCATCGACGTTGTGGTTGAGGCTTAGGAAATCTGATGAAAAATTTTGCTTCCTACATTTAAGAACAACCCTAATATACATACATGCATATATGTATGTACAAGCACATATTTATACATTTTTTATTTATTTATTTTGGTTACATTTTGCATTAAAATCAATGACGCGTTCTTTTTATTTTGTTTTTTTTTTGTCCTCCAGGTACAGGAAACCATTATGTCAAAGCTGGATCGGCGACGAAAAGGCGTATACGGACCGCCCCTAGGCAGAAGGGTAAAATTGTGCAAATAGCTTTATTGCAAAAAATTATTCATTTTACATGGCTTCGCTTTATATTAATTATTTTGATGCAACACGTTAACGTGTTTTTGCAGTGTTTAATATTTTGCGACGATGTTGCCATGCCGTCGAAGGACACATACGGTTCACAGCCGCCGCTCGAATTGATACGACAATGGTTGGATCATGGCTACTGGTCTGATTTGGTGGACACAACAAAAATTGAATTGGTCGATATGGTAAGAGGGGGTAAATATGGTAAGAGGGAGTAAATATGGGATAAGAGCAAAAATTGTTTACAATGGTGACTTTTTAACGGCAAAAGCTACGAAGCCTACGTGTGTCTATGTGTACACCTATGTATGTATGTATGCGGATTTGTGCATGCATATGCGGCACAGGTATTTTGCAACGCTTCGCATACCCAGCGCACTTCACCACCTACACGTAGGTGGTTGTTCAGCATGTTTTAAGTTGATTGCTTAAAATTTATAACGAAAAAAAAAAAATGCCACATGAATGCGAAAGGCCTTCCATTTAATTAAGTGTGAGGGCCTTTGATGACCCTGCTGCTGCTGCTGCTGTTGTTGTTGCGTCCGAACAGGACGAAAGTTGTTTGCTGTGAAATTGAGCGCAACCGAGTTTCCCCCCAAAAAAATACAATTCGTTTTTTTTTTTGCTGCCAACCGATATGCGATTTCAAAAAAAAATAAAAATATTTAAAAACAAAATACGCGCGTGTTCCGCAGCAATGTATGTGTTATATTAAAAAATTACAACAATTTTGTAATATTTAAAACTTTTTTGCGCGGCCACTCGCACTCACTTCACAGAAAAAAAGCAGCACACGAACACACACTCACATACACACAGTTAGCACTCAAACCTTAATTGGCAATGCAAGTGCTTAATAGTAAACGTGTCTGTGGCTGTGTGTGAGTGTGTGCGTGTATGTATGTGTTTGCATATCGGTGGATACTTCCGCATATTTTGGCTCTTTGGCAACGCGGTTAGCCGCCCACACTGCCAACCAAACCACCAAATTGCCGTACATATTGCAAAAGTTTTCATTCCAAAGTTTTTTTTTTGCTTTTCGAAAATTTTTACAATGTTTTTTTTTTTGTTTGTTATTTAACTTTTAAACTTTTTTTTGTTGCAGTCGGAGTTTTCGCTTTTACATTTTATTTATTGTTTTTATGTGAAATAAATTTTTAACATTTTTTTACAATCGCAAAAAAAGCTGTAAAAGCGCAAACAACAATAAAACAAATGTGACTTGTTCATGTGTTGTTTGTTTGGACGTTGGTTTACATTTTTTTTTGTTTTTGTTTTTGTTTTTTCTGCTGTTTGTTAATACATACATATGTTGCTATTGTTGTAACTTCATTGTTTTTAGTGTTCTCTGCTCTCCTCCCACCGTTTGTTTATGCAGAGTTTTCTCGGCGCTATGGGCGTGCCGGGTGGCAGCAACTTTATCTTTCCACGCTTCTATCGGCACACATTTCTCGTCGCTGTGGACTCGTTTGAGGATTCGACCATCATTAAAATATTCACAGCAATTGGCGATTGGCATTTCGCCAAGGATTATCCTGAAAAGGTGGCGCTGCTATCGCGGGTAAGTACATGTACCGTTAGTTTGAAACAAACGTATTGTAGTAAAAAACATATGAGTATATGTATAAACACGAAACCTCGTAGGAAATTGCCGAACCATTACAGAAATATGACTAGTTCCCGTTATTTATTTTTTCAATACAAGTAGCCGACCAAGCTGCGGTGGCTAGCGACATCTGTGGCAGTCTCAAGCCGCTATCCAAAAGACTGCCTCTACTGAGAGCGTAGCTGGGCTTTAAGCTAACTTACGATGCTATTAAAATTGTTTAAAGGCTGTCCAAACTGACTCTCAAGCGTCTCTGAATACTTCCATATCTAGCTGATATATGTACCTGATTGCCTGGGCACTACACAACTACTAATTACACCTTCGAAGTAATTTCTCCAGACAGAAGGGATATAGGGCTTTCTGGCAATCAAAAGTCTAGTCTTGATGTATACTATTTGGTCTCACTTTTCTAGCAGGTCTCTGAGAAGCTATACAAGACAGACATCAGCAGCCTGCGAGATCTCGTCCTGAGCAGAGCGTATTTCGCAATAGCTTAGCAGTTGGCATTCATATTGGTATTGCAAAAGAAGGCCTTTTGTTGTCTACTCAAATATAAACTAACCTACCTTAGCCGTATTCATCACGCAACAGCCGATATGTGAGCACAAGCTGCCGGTAAGCGGCATATTTCGTGCAGGGATGGGGTTAAGTTGGAATGGCCACACAGAGCGTGACTCTCCTCCTTACACTTAGGCGAAGGGCAGTCGCAATATGATACCATTTGCCATCTGCATTCCCTCTACGATTTTGCGATGCTCACGCGGTATCAAACCATTTCGTTCAGCTTCGCACTTACCCTCAATATCTCGATGTCCAGGCACCCATATGAGTTGTACTCTATAATGTTGGGTCATCTGTTCTAGAGATCTGCGGCATTGAGTGAGACATTTTCAGTTGTCTTCGCATCAATCCAGAGTCTGCATGACTGTCAGAGCAGATAAAAGCCTGTAATTTCTCCTTAGGTCTTCTCACTAGGTACCGAGTGGGCTCCTGCATAACCAGCACCTCCATATGGTTTACACTAATCACAGTATTCAGGAAGCCGAAAAAGATATTTCTAGTTCCTGCTCTGGGTAAAAGACTCCTTCTTCGACCTTTCCGTTGAGTTTGGAAGTTTATAGCTTTGCGCATGTGTGTGAGGCTTGTTGCTTCAGTTTTGCCGAAGTGTTATGGTAATTTTATACTTGTTGGCGAAAGTGTTTGATGGTATGCAGTACTATCAAGTATCGGTATGAGTGCCATCTTCCTTCAAATTTTCGAGTGTCCGGATGTAACGTAGGTCCAGAAACCTCCCTGAGTCTTAAGGCTGACTTGAAATTTTAATATAATTTTGGTCCGATGTTTGTAAGTACCAGAAGAGGAAGAGATAGACCCATAAAAAAGTACATCGAAGTTATCAGAAGGACAAGCTGAATCGATTTTCCCATGTCTGTCTGCCCGTTCCATTTGTTTGAACACAAACTAATCCCTCACTTGTATCTCACTGTATCGAGATATCTCATCAAAATTTGGTACAGGGATGCCTCATTATAATGTATGAATCATTTGCCAGAAGTGGCAAAATCGGTTTATTGCAATATATGACTTTTTACTTCAAATGCCCTTAATTTAGATAGCTAAACCCCTAAAATTTTGTAAACTATTTACTAATCAATTCTAAAAAGTCTACTGAAAAAAACATCAAGATCGGTGATCTATGAGGTATGTATTAAATCTCTCAAACCACTGATTGTTCAGATATGAGCTTTTGTGTATAATTCCTCCATTTATGTAAGTGGGACAGGGCCTGATGATTTGTACCCTGTTTGCTTATTATAAATAAAAATTTCACTGTGAATATCCGCAAGATCTTGTTCTTCTCATTTGCCACTTCAACCATTTGTCGGTTTGGGCCGAGATCAAAAAACTTCGCCAGTTGCCTCTCTCCTTTGCGGATTTGCGCCCGCAAGATCAATTTAGTATAATCTCCAGCTCCCGCATCACAAGCAAAAAAAAAGTTTAATTTTATTTTATTCATGAAAGATACGGAGCCTTCCGCATAACCAAAGACAGCTTTTTCCTTACTGGTTTTTTTTTTTACTTGCGCACTCTATGTAACAACTTTCAAAATGTATCTAATACATAGTATAACTGATTTACATATTTTATTACTACTACTCATTTTTTAAAAAGCTAACAACCCCATTTGAAAATATTTCAGTAATAAACTGCACTTAAGTACCTTTTTGTTTGGTGTCTAATATAAATATATAAATAATATATATTTTTTCTTACTGCTTTTTTAGGGTCTTGCCGAAGCAATGGTCAACGTTTATCGTCAAGCACTCAGCATTTTCCTACCAACACCCGCCAAATCTCATTACACATTCTCGCTACGTGACATCACTCGCGTCTTTCAGGGCATTGTCCTCGTTCCGGCTAAAAGGCTACAGGAAGTTGAGAAGCTGGGCCGTTTGTGGGCTCATGAAACGTATCGTGTGTTTTACGACCGGTTTGTATGCTCGCTTTTTAACTGTTTATGCATAAATGTAGATACATAGGTACATTAGACTGAATCACTCCCAATATAAAAAAAAAAATCGGTACTGTGTTTCCATTGGAATTCTAAAAATCTATTATATTTTTAGACGTCCACCAAAATATTTCCGAAAAATATTAAGATTTACGTTAGCTGGACCGATTTGAAAATACCCCCAAAAATGGAGTTTTTTATGAATAAAAATAGTTTCTTACAGACTTAAAAAAAAAATCCCCTCAAATGACAAAACGGCTTAAGCTTAAAAAATTTTCATAGAAATATTAAAAAAAAAAATTTATTTAAATTTTAAATTTTTAAATATTTTAATGCAGATTTTTTAAACTTAATCTGTTTTGTCATCTGAGGGGATTTTTTTCAAAAAGTTTTATAATAAACTATTTTTATTCATAAAAAACTCCATTTTTTTAGATATTTTAAAATCGGTCCAGCTCACGTAAATCTTGATATTTTTCCGAAATATTTTGGCGGACGTCTTTAAATATAATAGGTTTTCCAATCCCGGCGGCAAAACCGATTTTTTTGTTTTTGTGATGCAGTCTAATGTACATACAAATGTGCATACGTGTTTGCATAGATAGTTGCTTATGTAAAAGGTGCTTGCATGTAACGAGGCACGCTTAGTTATGTTACAACGGTGTTAGGCATTTTTTTTCACAATTTCAGTTTTGTTTTATTTTTTTTTGCATGGCATCTATTTAAGTATGTCATGCGCTTAAGTAGCTTTTAAGTTTTTATGCCGTTTCCCTGTTCGTAATGGATACCTATGCTAATTATATGTAGCGTACTGAACATTTATGCTGTTCCACTCGGAAGTGATTTTTAAGTTAGATATGTACATTGATAAGGAAGGAAAAAAAAAATTATTTAAATGAGGTCACAAATTTAGTTTAAAGAAGCTTTCAACGAGTGTTGACGAATTTTTTTTTGTTTTTATTAGGGTTTTTGATAAACTATCACTGAATAACTCAGTGAGAGGGGAGACCAAGGTGTAAGCATGTAAATGTATTTATCTAAAAAAATATTTATTCAATGGTGGGTAGGCACTGTTTCCAAAAAATAACCATTAGCTACCACCTCTGCAAAGTTGTAAGTCAAGCAGAGTCTGCAAATAATTTGCGGACGAGTTATTCGGTGAATTCGGCATGCAAGGCTTAGCATGATTGGAAGTACAATCAACATATTACTTTAATAAGCCCCATTATTTGACACTTTATGAAATGTGCGAACATGCAGCTGTGTATATGTGCTGCCCTTTCTATTGAGGTTGTAGTATGCTTTTAGGCGCTGGGTGTTATTAGACGCCGTTTTTTTCTTACAAAGTACTATAGATAATTTGCTCATTTTTTGTGGCAAAAAATCATTTTGCACACTTACAAAAATAAACGTTTTTCCCTTGGTAAAAACCCAATAAACATTTTGGCGAACGTTCGAAAATGATCTTCGATATCCAATACGAATATCGAAGTGAGAACCAACTCATAAGCAACCTTAGTTTTCCAACGTTCATAGTATATTGGAAATACACTCGAGATGGGTTCGAAAAAACAAATGGAAACCATAGTAACATGAAAGAAAGTGAAATTCAGCTCATTCTTGAAGGGAAATATAAGAAAATCACTCTCTCTCTCATTAAAATTCCAATTCGATAATGGACTGGATTTCGAATTCATAACGAAAGAAAAATACATTGGATAACGAAGGTTCCGTTTTGCTGGAGAATGGCCTAGTTCTCGAACCGAATACTAACCTATTTCGCCTCAAAATAAGATCCGCTACTGTATCTCAAATAAGCTTAAAGTAAAAAAGTAACTAAAGAATCACCTTCGTTACGACACGGAGCGGAGTAGTGAGTAGTACTACAGGTGAGCATGAAAACATCCTCAAAGTATCGTTGGGGTCCGCTGATCACTTAAATGAAAACCAAATCAATTATAAGTATTGAGCTGGCTTCAAATACTTTCAATCAAAGGGCTACCATCGACTCACTCATTACCTAAATGTAGCTAAGTCAATCATGACCAAAACATATCCCGCGAGATAAGTTTTTTTTAAGTTTTCCGAGTTTTTTTTTTACGAGCGCCTGCCTACATTACTCGAGGTGATGATGAGTAATCGAAAGGGATGTTCATGCATCCTTGAACCACCATAGTGTCATTGTACATATCTGGAATCAAGAACAGGGAGCTCTTTAGTCCAGTTTCACGATCTGAGATTTTCACTATAAACTTTCTGTTAAGATAAATCTATTTGGTCATGGAGTCAGAAAGACCACTTCTTTATAACCAGGGAGAAATATTGTCATCAGATAGTGTTGAAGTACTTTCATCATGGCTATGGAAGCAAAAGGCGTAATCAGTTAGCTGGCTGACCATGCGGTAAGATCACTCTGTCAAATTGGAGTAAAGACTACATACCAAAACCGCGTCTGCTTTCAGCAATAGTTTTATGAAGATGGGAGTTCCAACTAAGTCCTTTAACTAACTTAATTCCTAGATATTTTGTCTCATCAGGGTATTTGAGCACTGTCCCTCCAAGTATGACCGATTCAAAAACTTGCTTTTAGATTGTAAACGAAACGAAAACAATTTTAGGCTGAGTCCTTCACTTCTACACCAATTTGAGGCCGCCAAAGTATGTGCTCTACCGTTTCTTTTTCCATTTTGAACTTCCTACAGCTATCGCTACTTGCCAAACCCGTTTTATGGAATAAAAAATTGTGAGCAGTTATGAAAACCAACAGAATATGCAGAGTATAAGTTTTAGTTATTTCAGATCAGGTGACCAAAGCATGTCCCTTATACTTACTTGCTTTTCCCCCATGTTGTAGGGCTAGCTTTTTTCCGGGTCTTGGGACACATTCCCTTTTATGAGCCAGTAGGGAGATAATATTTCAATGTTTAGTAGCACTCTTTGCTTTGCCAGAGCATCCTCGCTTTCGTTTCCCGCATGCTCCTATACCCAGGTACCCAGTAGAAGTGAATTTTTCTAGTTTATGCTAGGAGTGTTAATTAATTTTTCTATTTTAGCGCATTCTTTGAGGTCGTCGTATTTAACACTATGGATTTTATGGCTGCTTCGCTATCCATATAGAAATAAACTAGCTCCACCGCGTTTTTTTTGCCGTGACTTCTGTCTGGAAGATGCGGCAGTATTTTGGTAGTTTGAGCCTTGTTCTCCTATTTCATTGAAATATGTATATGTACACCTACACCTTCTATCGTTGCATCTGAGACCACATGAATTCTATCGATAAGTTTTTCACATGTTTTCGTATTCATTTTTGTCCACCACATTAGTTCTCCCTAGAACAGTACAATATAATTCCCGGTGAAGAACACTAGATCCGTTTTGACCGGATATACATTGAGGCCTGTGAGTGCCTGGTTTGTCAATGCAAGGGAGAAAAACATTAATTGCACTTGCTAAGTAATATTTCCAACTCGTAAAACTGATTTTTAAGCTTTGCATACACATATACATACATACATACGCATCGCTTAGCACTGACTTTTAATCTCTAATGCCAGCTGCTTTGTACACAAAAAAGTCCAACGAATTCCAATACCTGAATTTTCACTGCTAATTTTGCACTAAGTAGAAAAACAATATGGATATGTAGACTTAATGCTGACTTTTCGTATGTTTGCTAATTTTGCTGGAATGCATGCATGCTGAGATAGGTAATAGATACCTTTGCAATTGCAGTCCATTCACGGTTTTGCACGGTTTGCATATGCGGCGGCTATTTACCGCCAGCAATAAGCGCCTTTATTACGCTAATTTTACTCGCATTGATATCATAATTCATAATCATTCGACATTCAGCATTTCAACTGAAATTTCTATAGCACGCTTTGCACTAAGTACTGCACACAACCATACATACATACATACATACATAGAGTACATGCAGTTACTAAGCCGGCCACAGGGCTGGATAACCATCATCATTGTATCACATTGCATGTAATATTTTGTTATTGTGTTTGTTATTATTGCAGTCTGATTGAGCAACGGGATCGTGATGCACTGCTGGACATGGTGAATAATGCATGCAAAACGAATATACGCTTACCATTGGAGCGAGCTTTCGCCGACCGCTTATCCGAGCCGGGCGCCAAACTGACCGATGATGATTTGCGGAATTTATTTTACGGTAATTATTTGGAGCCAGATGCAGATCCGAAAATTTACGATGAGGTCGAAAGTTATGATAAATTGGAAAAACTGATGCACTACTATCTGCGCGATTACAATGCATTCTCGAATACACCAATGGACTTGGTGTTATTTCGTTTCGCCATCGAACATATATCGAGGTGAGTAAAGCGCGGCTGTAGCAGCTGACTGCAAACGAACAATTACTACTACACAATCAAGCGTGCATGCGTGCGAATTAAAATGCAAATATGTATGCACCAACATACACACACACATAGCCAAATACAATGTATGTATGTATTTAAATGCATTTTCCAAATCAGCACTGCACCAGCGTCAGACTCGCGGTTGTGTCCGCGGCGTATACGTGACGGACGCGCCTGTGTCATGCAAGCACGCAAATGGCAACCGCCGACCAAACAGCCAAGCGTGTGATTGCGTGTACAAAATTCAGTAGATATTATTATCGGCTATGCTGCAACGGCGTGCATGTGCGTGTCAACGCAATATGGCAACTCTATTAATTTTATGTTTTTGCGGTAGCACACTGATGTTACCGCCGCCGCGCTATATGGCGTACCACCACCACGTCCAATGGCGTTTGTATTCGTAGTTTCGCCTCCTGCGTTCATGCGGTTTTCATTGCCACCATCATGCCGCGCGCGGCAAGCAACCAGTGGCCGTGCTGTAACCAGCTATACCGCTGGTCATCAAACCGACACAACACCGAAATTCACTTATCGGTTCATCTGTATGCCGCGCGATTGTACGCTCAATTCACTCATTGCTGCTGCATTCACTCATCCATTGGAATTTGTTTTAGTTTTTTCTTTTTTTTTTCATTTCATTGCATTTCATTTGATTTCATCCGCTGCTGCTGCTGCTGCTGTTTTGGTTTATCCCAATGGCGGCGTCGCTATTACAATTGGTACCACTGTGCCATTACCGTTATGCGCCTGCGTTGGTGCTGCAGGGTCTCGCGTGTATTGCAAATGCCGCGCGGCAATATCCTTATGGTCGGCATGGGTGGTTCGGGACGTCGTAGTTCATGCAGACTGGCCGCCAGCATTGCTGATTGTCGCCTGATGACCGTACAGGTGACAAAGACATACTCGCAAACCGATTGGCGTGATGATCTGAAGAAGATACTGATGACAGCCAGTTTCAATTTGAATCATACGGTCTTTCTTTTCACCGATGCACAGGTGAGTCGAAACGAAATTAATTAAATGTAGCAAATAAAGTCAATATTTGTAAATATGTACTATCGGAGATGAAAAAAGAGTTGCGCAGGAAAATTTATTCTTCCTTGTTTTTTTGTATTATTATTTTTTTTTTTAATTTGCTTTCACGTGTTTTTTATATTAACTCATCAAAGTGATGCATTGTTTCTTTTCTGCGGTAAGAATAAAAATATTATCATTGTACATATTAAAAAATTGCTAAAGAATTGTATGAGGGGTTGATAGTTAAGACTAAACCTAAGGTTAAGCCAAAGGCAAAAGTTATGAAAAATCAAATGAAGACAAAAACAAATGTGAAGACAAACAAAGATGACGGCGGATAGAAAAACGAAGACGAATACGAAGGGTAATACGAATTCGAATATAAGTACAAATACGAGCGCGAAGCCGAAATCGAAGTCGAATACAAAGTCCAATACGGAGACAAATTCGAGGACGTATGTATATGAAGACTAAGACGAATACGTATACGAAGTCGACCGCGAAGCCCAATGCAAATACAAAATATAATACGAAGGGGGATACGAATACGGACTAGAATACGAAGTCGAAAGCGAATACGAAGTCATATTCAAAATGCAATAGGAAGACAAATACGGAAGCGAAGTCGAATACGAAGTCGAAGTCGAACACGTGGTCGAATACAAAGTTGAAGTCGAATACGACGAATAATACGAAGGCGCATAAGAAGATGAATACAAAGGCAACTATGAAAATAAATATGGAGGCGAATTCGAAGTGAAATTCGCAGACGAATATGAAGTCGAAGTTGAATACGAATACGCATAATAGATACCGAGTTGAATTGAAGTTGAATACGAAGACGAATGCAAAGTCGAATACGGAGTGGAAGAAAAAGACGAATACGAAGTTGGATAAAAAGTCGACGACAAATACAAATAGTACTACCCAAACTAAAGGGAATTTTTTTGATAAGACTTGATGGTAGTATTAGGAAAACATTCTGGCATCAATAGGTATTATCTTTGTTGTGCAGCATTCCCAAGCATACACATCGAATGGTACATTGTAGTCAAGCAAGCTCGGACTTCGGGTGTTATTCCTTACTGTCATACGTACAAACATATACATATTTTTTAAGTAAAATCTCCTTCTCTTCTTACTGTTTTTTGCAAAGACGATTATGAGGAAATAACTTTTTTTTCTACGCCTGTCATTAGCTCATAATGCATACAACAATTGTTGGTCGGTCGAGATCGCCCTGCACACGATCATAAAGTCGATAAAGGAAGATTTCTTTCATTTCAACTTCACTGCTTCACGAGATCGAGTGGCTTATAGCATTCCCCTTGAGGGGATATTGGCGAATCCCTTGGTAAGCTAGTGGTCTATACCGCATTACTTACGGTTTTGTACCACGCAATCTGAGGCGGAACTGCTGCAGCAGACTGGGGCAGTGCCAAAATTCCAGGGTAAGGTAAACATGGGCATGCCGCAGGTTGGTATTCTCTCAGCCTTACTTTGGATTTGGGTCGAAAATAGCCTGCTGCTAGAAGAGCTGGTGATTAGATGCTGCCTGATTATTTCCCATGCGAATGACTTTAGACTTTTAGTGAGAGGAACATTTCATGACTTAAGCGTTAGCGGACTCTATGCAGTCATAGTTAAGCACTAGATGGGACTACACTATCAATGTCAACTTTCTTGATCCGATAATCGCAACTTACTTATGTACTCCACCAGATGACGCTGCAACTTGTTGGTTACCAGCCTCTGGGTGTCTAAGCTGCGGCATTTTTCCCTCATACATATGTATGTATATAGGTGCAATATCCAGAAGTGTATATAGACGTGATTGGATAGATTTAGAACATCACCATGCCAACACATAGAGAGAGTGCCAATAAGATCTACCATCCATAGTTCATAGGTCCATAGTTTGTCTAGCAGTGTGCGCAGTCGCTCCATCTTGTTGGAACCACAAATTAGGAAACTGCTCTGCCGTTGGCCGCAAAAAGTTGTCCATCGTTGTTCCACAGAAATGTTTTCTGGCGCTTCATCCTCATTCCCGAAAAAATGTAGGCCGATAACCAAACATCAAACAGTGCATCTGGACGGGTGTAACTGGTGCTGGTGTGTTGCCCTTGGATTCTTAGAGCCCCACAATCTACAGTTTTGCTTGGAAATGCGCTTCCTCCGACATCAAAACATTACCTAGAAAATCAATTTGCGTGGTTAATTGTGTAAAACGAATAGCGTGTTGTAGTCGCTGTGGGTGGTCTTGCTGTCTTGCCAAGAGAAAGAAAATAACACCAATATTAAAAAATGGTCTACCCTGTATAAGGCCAGATATAATAAGTATATCTAACTACAGCTGTGTTTACCAAATCTACTTCATATCTGCAATTGTACTCTTACACGGGTGTTTTGATGACTTACTACTTACTTACATTTTCAACATAGTTACGTAAAATAATTTGCTTGATAAATTGCATATAATTCTAAGTGTTAATTTCAAAGAACAGCAACAGGGTTGAACTTCTCTGGACTATTCATTACAGGCATTTAGGATTTTTGAATTTGATTAAAAATAAAAATTAATAATTGCGTGTTCACATTTATGCAGGCAAACGGCAGTTATGTATGTGTATTAGTGAATACATACATATATATATAGCTACATAAATATGTGTATGTATGTATATATTTTAATAATAATTTCAAATGCATTATAAATACATCATTGCATCATTTTATTTCATTAGTGGAACATACTATATATAACTGATAGAATTGAAAGTCTCTGAATGCCAAATAATATTACTTGCCAGGAATTTAAATAATTAAAAATAAATCAACTAGGTATCGAAACATTGGCTATAATGAAATTTTGCAAATTCACTTATTCAATTTCGTACACAAATACCTTTACTTGCATATGTATGTACATGTACATTTGTGTTTATAAATACATACATACATATATGTATATGCATAATCGATTTTTGTACAGCGGGTTCTCCATTAGGAAGTTAATACAAAAACAGGACCACAAATTAAAAAAAAAAAACAATGAATGGCTCTTTTGACGAAACAGGTGTTTCATATATTTTTTGAGGTCGCTGAACACCGTTTTTCTGCATCACGTCAGGATTTTTTCCTCCCTTAAAAAACTGGCGGACTTTATGTGACAGACAAAATTTTACAAACGTTGACGGTTTTACCCAATTCTTGATAGCGAACGGTAGTTTGGGTCACTGATTACACTGGCCAACAAGATTGCACTTTTGTCCTGATGACTGACTTATGACAGATGATGTTTACCAATTCGACGTCGCTTATTCTAAATATACCCTCATTTGTTTTCTCACAGCTCTTGTTTACTCTAGCTTTCACCTTCGTACGTTGGCTGACTATTGTTGGAGCATTCAGAACAGCGCTCTGGCTGCAACTTCTGCAAAGAAGTCTTATGAAAGAAAGTTTTTTTTTTCAACTTAAAATCTTAATAAAATTATATTAACTACATTGCCGGAAAAAAGTATTGGCACAGGGAATTTTCAATATACGCAACAATTTTTATTTTGATTTTTTTCGCTTATTTTTTACAAAATTATGATTCATATTACAACAAAAAATATATTTTCTAAACTTTGTGTAAAACTGAGAAAAATTCAATAAATTCGTATGCAATTTTCGACTTTTTGATCAGATTTTTTAGAATTTTTTTGAGTATGCAGTTATGTAGCCCCATTAATTTTATAACAACAAAGTGCAAATTTGAAGTATCTAAGACTTACCGTTGATTTTTGGCAATTTTTTCAGGCAGTTTCTTCCATCAAAAAAAATGCTCGAAAATACTTTGAATGTGTCATATTTTCTAAATTAGAGCTGATACAAAAATTTCAATCACAGATTTGAAATCATAACTAAAAATTAGGCTAGTATCATGTGACATAACTTAATCAGCAGAAAGGCTGATGTGCGTTGTTATGAATATGAAGTGAAATTTGAAAAATCCAAAATAGCAGATTTGATATGGCGGCCGAACTTTTACGAAATTATTTAATTTCAAATTAACCAAAAATCATCGATTTATTTACAAATTGAAAGTCAGTGGACATTTTTTCAAATCTTTGTTAGGTTTCGATGTAAGACACTTAGCTGTAGATTCAAAAACCAATACAGGTGAAAAATTTCATAAAAATTTAACAAATTTTGTAACAGCCATTTTGAATTCAAAAATCTGAATTCATATTCGTAATCAGCGATCTCAAGAACCCCTAGATACCAATTTCTATATAAGTTCAATTTTTTTTTTTTTTTAATTTGAATGGCTTTTTGGATTTTGATAGCTGATTCATAATCAGAGAGGTTATAATTGAACCAAAATGGCTTCAACCCTTTGTCGATTTTTTCCAAAGATGCTGTGTAGTTGGCCTTCTGGATCGCCGATGTACAGTCTGAGTGTACAGTACAGAAACTTTAAATTCCTCCTGAAAAAGCTAGAAAATAACAAATTTTTTCTCTACGTATAATACATTTTTAAAGCACGATATTGTAACTTAAATATGAGAGCCATGGGAGCCATGGGAGCCAGGGTACCCTAACTGAGATTTAGTCCCTGCTTAGTTGTCTTATGATTTGACAGGTGACCGATAGGCGCTTATGTCCTCATATGTATGTAGCTGTTTTTTTCCTCAACGCTCTTCATGATTATACGAAAATTTAAGAATAAAATAGTTATTATATTTTACGGATCAATTGACTCTATTCAAATTTTTCACAACCTACAACTCAAATGGTAATCTTACAATTCTTCTAATATGCAGCCAATATTTAAGCGCTTCTAATTTTAGACCCTGTAAAAACGAGCCACTATGCTTTGATGAAATTAATAAACTGCGAGTGCATAAATCAAAGCTGGTCACACAAATCAATGTCATCCAATGCACCTATGGTCTAATGAGTAATTTAAATTGACAACTAATGTAAAGATTTTACATACGTAATTATATTACACTCTAGCGAAACTATGTTAAGTTCACAGCTCCACAAATTTTACTAATAAACGTGGACATGCATACATATATTTACTTTGCATACATAGTATTTATGTATAAATATATTTATGTATAAATATATTTATGAATATGTAAATACGCAGCCTGAAATAATCAAATATTGCATTTGTTAACAATAACTAAGGGACATATGTAGGTATGGAACGTAAATTGCAAACATCACTTTACATTCCGCCTTATTGAATGCATAAATCATTATAAGTAGTAAGCAAATTGTACTATAAAATCATTGTTATAATTATTATTCACAACCAGCCTATCCAAATACATACGCATTTACATATCTATCTATAAATATTTGTATGTATGGATAAAGCTCCATACTTATTAGCTGAGTGGCGCATAGTATCAAATAATTACAAAAGTAACAGCTAATAAACTGGGAATATTTGAATGTATGTACATATTGGGGTGGTCCTTAAAATATCAATATCTAAACTATCAAAATCAATTTTGCTTGAACAAATCTAGTGAAATGTCTGAAATATTAAGAAGAAGCAATTGCTTATTTTTATTCATACGGCCCATTTTGTTCTACGCATAAAAAAAGACATCAACGAAAATTTCAAAATTTTTAAAAAAGTTTTTAAGAGTAGATACCAGGGCTTGAAAAAATGTATTACTGCAAGTCAAAATTTTTCGAATATCTGCGATATCCAAAAACCAAGTTCAGTGTTTTCAAACCCCGGTAGTGACCCCTAAAATTCGTTTTAAAATTTTGAAATTTTTGTGGTTGTCTTTATTTTGTAACTAGAAAAACACAAAGGGGTTCCCCATGATTTTGTTAATCTTAGGAACCACCCTAGTACATATGTATGTTCATATGTACCTACACATCTAAGTATATACAGTGCCCGACAAACGTATTGGCACAGTGAATTTTTCGCAGTGATAGCTTCTTATGAAAATATAGTTTATGCAACACCAAAAAACATAAAAATAAAATCTCCAATTTTTGTGCAAAACTCAGGAAAATTGAATAAATTTACGTATCAATTTGCAGCTTTAAATCAGTTTTTTCAGCAAAATTCTAATTATGCAGTTTTATAGCCCATTGAATTTTAGTACAAAAAAAGTGCATGTTTGAAATTGAAAATAGAAAATCGCGTTGATTTGTGGCAATTTTTTCACGCAGGTTCTTTCATTCAAAGTATGTTCGAAAATTATTTTTTTTTTATGGACAAAATGAGCAACACCTTCCACGAATGTTACAAATTACCACGCAAATTTATTGAATTTTCCCTAATTTGCACGCAGTTTATGGATTTTATTTTTATGTGTTTTGTTGTAGTAAGAACTACAAATTGGCTAAAAGCAATAATAATAAAAAACTTTGCATGCATTGCGAAAACNCTAAACAATTGGCTAAAAGCAATAATAATAAAAAACTTTGCATGCATTGCGAAAACTGCTCTGTGCCAATACTTTAATTCGGCACTGTACATATATGTAGTATGTAGTATTTCGTTGAAAACAAACACAATGCATTCAGTTAGTTTGGTTTCTAATAAATGCATCGAAATTGATAATTGTGTCGGACTAGGTTATTTCGTATTTTGTTCAGCCAAAATCATCTGCCTAGTGATGCGTTTGAAGGTTCTTTATACTCTTAAACAACAATACAGACGTAAATTTACACACATAAATTTTTAACTGTTTTGTTGCTGTGCAGACATGCAGAAATAATTTCCTTTGTTAATATTAATAATAGTTGCTAACTAATTTAATATTTTATGCTTTTCAAAGAAAGCTTTGA
>NW_016158451.1:91387-117356 GCF_001687245.7 Rhagoletis zephyria
CAACACCTTCCACGAATGTTACAAATTACCACGCAAATTTATTGAATTTTCCCTAATTTGCACGCAGTTTATGGATTTTATTTTTATGTGTTTTGTTGTAGTAACTAAACAATTGGCTAAAAGCAATAATAATAAAAAACTTTGCATGCATTGCGAAAACTGCTCTGTGCCAATACTTTAATTCGGCACTGTACATATATGTAGTATGTAGTAGTTCGTTGAAAACAAACACAGTGCATTCAGTTAGTTTGGTTTCTAATAAATGCATCGAAATTGATAATTGTGTCGGACTAGCTTATTTCGTATTTTGTTCAGCCAAAATCATCTGCCTAGTGATGCGTTTGAAGGTTCTTTATACTCTCAAACAACAATATAGACGTAAATTTACACACATAAATTTTTAACTGTTTTGTTGCTGTGCAGACATGCAGAAATAATTTCCTTTGTTAATATTAATAATAGTTGCTAACTAATTTAATATTTTATGCTTTTCAAAGAAAGCTTTGACAACAGGAAGTCCGGCATTTTTATTTTACTCGTGAACGAGACAAGTTCGGTTTTAGAAGGGTTAACTTCTATCCGATTTTCTTTTGCCCAGTGCCGCTTCCATCAGCTCTCTAATTGTTGGCCGGAATTTGCCGGAAATTAGTAAAGCCAAGTCATCAGCGCAGGCAACTAGCTTCGTTCTTTTAACTTTAAAGCTTTCTAGCTAAAATTCAATTTGAGGGAATTTTTCCTATTGGCCACCATTAAAACTCTTCGCACTCAAGTATTTCATACCCTCTTGTTTTTAGACATTTTGTCTTCTCGCTTCGCCTTCAGCTCCCTAAATCGATTTCACATGGCTAGCGTTGCGCTCGGTTGCAGCGCGGCTGCGTAGGTGACATCTATTTTCTCTTCAACCCACTCAATTTACCAGTTATTCCATCGTGCTCACTGATATCTGACTACTTCTACGGCAGCGTCCGTTTGGTGAATAGTGTTCTCAGGAAACAGGTGTGAGAAGCAAGTGCCAAATAAGCTGGCTATCTGTTAGTGGTTCGAGCCGATGTTCGGTATTAGAAACGTGTTTTCCGCCTTTCATAACAAGATCGATTCGGTCGTGGTCTGAGGAAAAATGTTGTGCTGGACCCTAGTGCCGCAGGCTATCATGTTTCAGGTCCCGGCAAAGTCGTCTATCAGCCCAGTCCACTATGGCATGTTTCGTCGTAGAGGCTAAATTTTCCGAAATAGGCAGGTGCCGATATGGAGAGAAAAATATACAAAATTTTCAATCCGTACATATGTTTTGATAACCTCTATTCTATGATGATTTGTATGTGTAATCGTGACATAAAGAAGGACAACACTTTTCGGAAATTTATAGAAGCCAACGAGGCGAATTTCGAGTTTAGAAGTATTTCGTTCACGAAAGTATCTCATCCCTGCAACTACTATAGGCTGGAAATTGCCACCTTTTGCTCTTATTATTTTACTTATTTTATTTGATATTTGTTTTTGTTATTTTTATGGCCTTTATAACAATTATATTCAACAATTTTTATGAGCTCGAGGCCGTATTAAATGCAAATTTATTGTGAAAAGCAACAATAATTTGAAAAAATGCTAGAAGTGATAGCTATTTCGGAAATCACCACATTTCCTCATCAGACTTCTTTCAGTAGGATTCGAACCGACGATCACCACTGACTCAGCCGGTTGCCTACGCACTGTGCTAAGTTTGTCTTGTTAATTCTTGTTGCTTATTTTCCACTATTTCACTTTGCTAAGCCAACTACAATCAAGCGCAGCNAATATTTCTATATTTTATTTGATTTCATTTTGCAATAGTTTTCGTATTGTTAGTAGTTTCATATATGTACATAGTTATCTTCCTTAAATCATTCCCAACGGGTTGCCTTCTAACGTTTTCATGAATATTTACATACATAGCTGCTTTATATGTCATTCGAAGACAGCTGGATAGCCAGGCGCCTGGACAANTAGCAGGAAGTCCGGCATTTTTATTTTACTCGTGAACGAGACAAGTTCGGTTTTAGAAGCGTTAACTTTTATCCCATTTTCTTTTGCCCAGTGCCGCTTCCATCAGTTCTCTAATTGTTGGCCGGAATTTGCCGGAAATTAGTAAAGCCAAGTCATCAGCGCTGGCAACTAGCTTCGTTCTTTTAATTTTAAAGCTTTCTAGCTAAAATTCAATTTAAATAGAATTTTTCCTATCGGCCACCATTAAAACTCTTCGCACTCAAGTATTTCATACCCTCTTGTTTTTAGACATTTTGTCTTCTCGCTTCGCCTTCAGCTCCCTATATCGATTTTACATGGTTAGCGTTGCGTTCGGTTGCAGCGCGGCTGCGTAGGTGACATCTATTTTCTCTTCAACCCACTCAATTTACCAGTTATTCCCTCGTGCTCACTGTTATCTGACTACTTCTACGGCAGCGTCCGTTTGGTGAAGAGTGACCTCAGGGAACAGGTGTGATAGAAGAGTACCAAATAAGCTGGCTATCTGGTAGTGGTTCGAGCCGTTGTTCGGTATTAGAAGCGTGTTTTGCGCCTTTCATCACAAGATCGATTCGGTCGTGGCCTGGGGAAAATGTTTTGCTGGACCCTAGTGCTGAAGGCTATCATGTTTCAGATCACGGCGAAGTCGTCTATCAGCCAAGGCCGTTATGGAATGTTTCGTCGTAGAGACTAAACTTTCCGAAATACGGACCTAGGATCCCTTCTTTACTCACCCATGCATTGAACCCGCCTAGAACGATTTTGATATCGGGAGTGGACAGTGCTCGTAGGTGCGCTCCAAGCGATCTCTCAATGATTCGTCCTTTTCCTCTGTCGGAGCGCAAATGAGCGAGATGATGGAGAATCCCGCTTTAATGCAGATTGTGATGATATGATCATTCCCACCACAATACCGAATTTGTACCCCATTACATGGTAACTATTTCTGAAATTCTGAATGGAGGCATTCATCCACCATTCGCTGAGGTAGGGTAGGGCTGTCGGACCGGCAGCAGAGATAGGACGATCTTCCCCTCAGCCGCAGATATGGGGTAAAAAAATATACAAAACTTTCAATACGTACATATGTTTTGATAACCTTTATTCTATGATGATTTGTTTGTGTAATCGTGCTCCTATTATTTTACTTATTTTATTTTATTTCATTTTGCAACAGTTTTCGTATTGTTAGTAGTTTCATATACATAGTTATCTTCCTTAAATCATTCCCAACGGGTTGCCTTCTAACGTTTTCATGAATATTTACATACATACATACATAACTGCTTTATATGTCATTCGAAGACAGCTGGATAGCCAGGCGCCTGGACAACATGAACCAGCATAAATATATGAATGGATATACATATGTATGTATGCACATACATTCAAACACAAGCCGCATAGTATGTAGTCTAACAACTAGGAATACATTAATTATAAGCCAGTAGGCGTTACATGTAAACCTCTATCTATTCATGTGCATACATATGAACAATAAATAGTAACAATTCGGAATTGGTGCCAATGCTGTGGGGAAANTATGTACATACATTCAAACACAAGCCGCATAGTATGTAGTCTAACAACTAGGAATACATTAATTATAAGCCAGTAGGCGTTACATGTAAACCTCTATCTATTCATGTGCATACATATGAACAATAAATAGTAACAATTCGGAATTGGTGCCAATGCTGTGGGGAAATGTATGGACATTGGTAACAAATGTTATAACAAAATCAATTAAACTGTACGACACAGCTTTGAACAATACACGAGATAGTTATTGTTGAAATATGAATGCTTAATAAACATAAGCATGCATCTTTGTCTACACTAATGCATGTATGTATATGTACTATGTGTTGTATATATGCACATAGGTACGTTTTTACATATCGAATGCAGGTAGAATACTTGTTATACACATAAACCCCGTAGGGAAAATCTCTAGTTCTAAAGAAAGAAAAAGGTATCATAATTTTCAATCTTTTTTGTTCTTCCGTGTGTGCGATTTTAAGTTATTTTGAAAGAAATGTGTTTTCAATTTGAAATTTAATTTGTTTGAATGATTTTAAGAAATGTACGTTTACATACCTTTGGCTGTAGCTGAGTTTGTAGAGGCGCTCGCTGTTATTGCTTAGATTCCAGACGGTCCCAAGATGTTAAAATGTTAACAGAAAATTGGTTTTGTATTACCAAGCTATGAAAAAGCATCTGCGAAGTGCGGAGTAAAAGCGTATTTGAACGAAAAAGTCGCCAAACACTTATCTATGCAAAGTAAACTAGACCCCGCTGCATTGCTTTTTCGATAGTTCGGAACCAGTTCTAAATTCGTCACTTTAGATATAGATTTCTAGTGAAAAAAGTGAAAAAAAACAGTTTTTAATAGACTCACCTTTCGCCGATTTTGGACTGGTGCGGATCTAGACACTATCGGACTGGTTCGTTTTTGGCCACAAAAAGATCTAGTACAGAACTAGAAATTTGATTCACTAGTCCGCGGTTTCGCTGCAGGGTACATATGTGTTTATGTACGTTTGCTATTCCTAACTACTATGTTGTCATGTGGTAATGAGTGTCGATGGCAGTATGGTAAGACAAGCAATATTGAGTTGTGGCAGCTCGCAACTGACAGCTAAATACCCTCATCTAGCTAGTAGCTAGTATGGCCCCAAGCCGGGCAACATAGACATGGAAGGTCATGTTAAGTAATGCATTTGCAAAATTTTGAAGTTAGGTAATAGTTATTGCGTTCAAATCTTTTCGAAATTTGAATAAATCGTTGCCGAAGAAGCCCTCAAAATTATCGTTTAAAGACCTCTGAACTCAGATGAAGTACGGCCAAGTGGTTATTAAAACCCGCTATGTAGAGCGCATAGAGTATACTCATGAGGTATACTCATTGTTAAGGCATACTTAGGTTAGTAAAAGCTTTAAAATTAGCAACGGTAATGATTTTTATTCCAGGCAGGCAGAGACATTTTTTTAGACCCAAACCACACTTAAAGGTTTATCTATGCCATCTGAGAGGCTGGTTAAATCTCTTGAAAATCGGCCTAAGCTAAACGGAGGAAATTCACTGAACTTTCTTAGATTAAACCCAAAACTGCCGCTATTCAATTTCTAAGTAATAGTCAAATTGATTTCGGTTTTATGCCATTTACAAGAAACCAAAAACAAAAGTNCTCAAACCCAAAACTGCCGCTATTCAGGTTTTAAGTAATAGTCAAATTAATTTCAGTTTTATGCCATTTACAAGAAACCAAAAACAAAAGTGTACATGACTTTCTGTAACAATGCAACACTTAACTGCAATGCAATTACAATACAAGCAAATATGACAGCAAACATAATGACAAGGTGTATGATGAACAGGCGATTAAATAGTGTCTGCCAAAAGCAGAACACTTGTTTACAGTTGTATGACTGATTCGGAAATTATGTGACTGAATAGGCAGAAATTTGTTAGCAGCTGCATGCTGGCAGTGCATATATACATATGTATATGTATGTATAAATGTAAATATGTATGTAAATAGATACGGTGCATTTCACGCCAAATCGGACACCATTTGGTCTTTGCATTACCGATTTTTTAATAATTCTTTATGTTGATTAAGTAGCTATTGAGAGAGATCTTTTTTTTTAATTTTTTCGCCGTTTTCGAGTTATCGATTTTTGAAAAAAAAAAAACATTTCATAAATGATAAAAACTATTACTGGTGTACCTAATGAAAAATTATTATTCACTTTTAGTACTGATAGCTGAAACATGGAATTTTAAACATCCAAAAAAATACTTAGATCCCATTATCGGACTAGACTCCAAAGGCGCGGAATGTGTGAAAGTTTTATAGAAAAAAATTTCAATAAAATCGATCAGTACGGGGGCTCCTAAATATGTCAACATCAAAGCTTTGTATGGTTCACCCCTTATTTGCTCTACGTACAAACTAAAGACATCCACAAAACGTTTAAAATTTTTAAATAAATTAAAATTTAACAGAAAGTCTATATTAACTCTCTTATTTTTCATAAGTTTCTTCGTAGTTTCGAACATAATTATTTGTAAACCAGTGTTATTTGAAATTTTGCACTTATTCCGAAAGAACTCAAACAAATGAGTATATGGAGATTAATATTGCATGATAAAAGCATTTGCGATGACTACGAGTTAATATGAATAATTTTCAATACTATGTATGTATGTATGTCAATATTTTCTGAATTAAATTTTTTGAAACCCGCTAAAAAATTATTTTAAAATTGTGAAATTTTCATGGATGTCTTTAAGAAAAGTGTGTCCCGAACAAAAGCCTCTCTGAACAAGGCCTCTCTGAATTGGTAATGTCATACAAAAAAAAAAAACACTATTAAAAAAATAGGAGACGCAAATGGTGTCCGATTTGGCGTGGAATGCCCTATATGTGTATTACATATATATACATACAAAAATATGTATATGGACTTTAGTAGAAAATTATTACGTTACGGTTGTTTCGTAGACAGTTACAGATTTATGCAATTTCAAGTGAATACGCATCTACAGCAAATTATTTGGTCTTAACATGGCATGTGTATGTAAACTTGTACGTGCTCGCTTTTGTGCCTTTATTCATATTGAATACGTTTACATAATATTCTGATAACTCTTCTATCTTTGATCAATGTCAATTAATCCGAAGCTGCTACTTTAGTTAATAGTTATAACTAAAATGCACTTTATGCCTACTTGCAGCAGAATCTGTGAGGAATAGAACAATGCAAATCAAAACGCTTGAGGCTACTACATATGTATATGTATACCATTTTTGCAATTTCCAAACGGGTACAGTTATCTAGAAAACTTATGGCTGGAAGCACATTTTGTACTACGAGCAAATACAAATGCCGAAAGCTATAAGCGAAGTTTAATTGCAAAATGCTAATTTGACACCTTTGGCTAGTAGTTGGCCGAAAATTGAAATGAGATTCAGAATTCTCGTTTGTGTGTGTGTGTGTGTGTGTGTACTAGACTGATTAGTTAACAACTTAATTAACAATTTATTATAAAATCCTGATGGGCAAAAGTAAATCCTTGTCAATAAAAAAATAAGAATTCCATTTGTGCTGGTAAAAAATTAATTAAAATAGTATAAAGAACAGATTTTTTAAGCAAGAAGTTTTTTTATTGTAATTATCTTTTATAGGTCCTCCAAAAACCGCCAAAAACCCAAGAACTAAAAAATGTTTAGTATGAAAAAATGGTTAAATATACAATTGGGTATTATTATGCCAAGAACCTTATACTGTCTCACCGATACCCCAGGCTGAAAACAAAGTGTTAAATCAAGAACGGTACTCACCAAGGGCCTTATAAATGTAGGTGGGAAAGTTGTCGCTATAAGATAGCTAGCAGAAAAAAGACTCACCTTTGATTGCATCCCCAAAGACAGTGGTGTGCATTTGCATCCATGCCTTTGATGACGAGTCTTTGCGCTTTCTTCGCTGCACCAGAATATCTTTTTTAGCTGGCCAGCAACACTGTACTCCACGTAGCAGGATGCCAGAAGAATAGCCACTTATCTATCTCGTTTTATGACGAACCTCCGTCAGATACTCAATGCTATAAATAAATAGAAGGAGCGGTGGCATCGAAGCTCAAAAATGTCCGTCGAAACGAGCGGCTATTCTTCAATAATTATGCGGTGTCCACTCTAAACTATTTATTTACTGTTTGACCACATAGTTGATCTTATTCGTTACACTTATTTAGGTTTGCCAAGCTTTTATGACTTATTTAGGCTATTCTTGGCTACCCTTGCTTCGAGCATTCTTTAGTCGAAGATAGACGCTGCCGTAACCATCGAAATTTCACCAAGCTCCGGCTACAGCAGGCCTAACACTTCCTGGAGGATTTATGTAGCTGTGTCCCTCATCTTTTGGCTTTTACAGCAATCGCAAAGCGTCCTCTGCCCACGACACACACTAGTTCCATGCCTAAACCTTCGTTGTCATATGGATTAGAGCACTACCACCCCTTTATCTCGAGCTTTGTTACCACTGCCTTCAGTGTTCAATCATCATTGTGACTCTCGGTTGCCATATGTTCATATTTCGCAAAGTTTCATACTGGGAGGCTGAGTGCATTATCCCTAGTCTCCTGTTCCATGCTAACACACAGCTTTGGATGCTCAAGGTGATGTACTACCGCTTCTGAGTTAGTTATTCACTCTAAGCCAACGTTTTCTATACCAAGACCTGCCACCGCGTTAAGGTGCTTGCCTTCGATATGAAAGAATGTAAAACTCGAGAAAATCGGATTTAAAGTTTGCAGAGCTCCCGTAGTGAAAATGAAGACACATTTCTTCTAATGAGCTTTTGTTAATCGATACAGTCGTGAAATTTTCACACAAAATAAATAGAAGAAAAGGTGGCGGTCATTTCTGCATTAGTTAATGTACTTATTTTATCTTGCAGGCTATCGACGAAGGTTTCATAGAAGACATTAATGGCATACTTAACACTGGCGATTTGCCCAATCTCTATCAACTGGAAGATAAAGCAGCAATTATGGAGAATATGATGAGCTTAGCAAAGCAATTGGTGAGTAGTGAGTTTACATACACATACGTATATGTATCTATTTTTATATACTTACATACATACATACACACATACATAGTATGAAAAATATTGGTGCGAGGGTAATGATTGGGAAGTTGTGGCAGGATAATTCTACTAACTAAATTACAATTAATTTCATATTAAAAAAGCGGGTTTTGCATGAATTTTTCGCGATTTTTGAAACTTGAAATTTGTTTGTTGTCATTTGTTTCCAAATACGAAATAGTGCTTCAGACAATCCCGCTCTTCTCGATGATGGAGAGGAATAAAACAACAATCCCCCTTTCAAAAATTGTCAAATTTTTTATTCAACAAGTTTGGGCTATAACACCTAAAGTTTTTCGACGAATAAAACCACCACTTTCTAGTCGTCCCTCCAAGGCAAGTGAAGCGTACAAAAAAAATTCCCTTGTTAGCTTTCGTGATGAAAAGCTCTTTTGACGGAACGCACTTGTATTACATTTTGGTCGCTCTGCTCGAACAGTCGCAATGACGTAGTGAGCAAAGCAATCGCGTGCCATTCAAGATATCCGAGATCGATTCTTATTAAAATTTTTATTTTCCTTGTTTTTAATTTAAATTTCTTTTATTTTAAGATTTAATTGTTTTCAAAAGAAAAATCTAAAATACATATACATAATTTTTTTTAATTTTTAGAAACCTTTATAATTTTATTACATTAATTTTATTTTTTTTTGTTGTAAAAAGAATTTATTTTTATTTTGTTTAATTTTAAAAACTTATATTTTTTCTTCTATTTTAATATTTTTTTTTTATTTTCCATAGGTTTTTAAAATATATTGGCTTAGAAGGAAGCACCTTTCTTTTTCCATTTCATTTAATTTTTAGGAACTTATTTTATTTTTAATATTTTTTTTTTATTTTTAGATTATATTTTTTAAAAACAAGTAATGATGAGTGTTTTGTGTTTGGCCGTCTTATTATAATTTATACGTTGATTTTTGAGCTTCAGGCCGGTTATTAAATAAGACATAAATTGGTATAGATTTATTCATTACATTGATTGTTGCCGATATTTCGTCTTCACATGCACTGCTAAAAGACAAATAGAAAAAGGGTAAGACCACCTCGTTAGTAGCACTTTCAATTAGTTTTGCGAAAGACAGAAAATACCTTTCAAGATAGTTGCTAGAATAGAAAATTGTCCTAGGAAAGACTTTCTTCTTTCGAAAGCCTGTGGTGAATTTAAAGACAGTTGCCAGAATTGCCCTGCAAAACTTTGTTCCAAGAAAGTTCTTGAAGCATCAAAAGAATTAAAAGCAGTTATGCTTATATATGAGCAAATCTCACAAGTTATTACATTTTTGGACAAAAACGTGGTTTTTCTCGTAAATGGTGGCACACTTACCTCAGACAATGCATTATATTTAGTTTTGCATAAAGAACAATATTTCATTGCGAAATTGTATTTAAATGAAAACTTAAAAAAAATACACTACAACAAAGTCAAAATAACAACTCGTGCTTATGTACCCGTAGTTGTGCATGTAACGTATACGCCCCGTAGAACAATTTACAGCCAGATAACAGTTCTAAAAAGTAATTAAATATTCCCGTAGAGTATTTTCTATTACACCAGTCAAGACGATTTTTGGGTCTAAATTTTAATTAGATTATTTTTCTGATACTAATTTTTATATTTTTTTTATAATTTTACTTTAAATTACGATTAGAAAAATTTTTGCTGGATATCAGTATTTTTATTTAAGATTTGTGATAAACAATACCATATAAATGTAAAATAACAAGAAATTTAAAGTCTAAAAGTGAATATTTTTCGTTTTTCTTATACATATCGACGTAAATCAGACAAAAGCAGACTTTAAGAACTAAACATGAAAATTCAAGTGTTTTTTAATGTTTGGAATGAGAATCTAAGTATGAGAACAAAAACCCAAAAAAAAAAAAATTTGTTGACCGGTGTTATTATTCTATATTGGTACGTTTTGGTAAAAGGAACATTTTCACCATTTAATGGTAACATTTTGAAGTACATATCTTAAATTTTATTAAATTAAAAAATCTTTAAATTTCAAAAATTACAAAATAGCCTGTGACAGATATTCTGCATGCTGCCATTTTTTTTTTTTTTTTTAATTTAGTGGCACACTTTTAAAACTTCACAGATATGTTGGACTTGGTGCCTACTTTCATTGCCTCTAATATGAACATTATATCTGGAGACTTCCCAAAGTTATTAAAAAAAAAAACAATTATGATTTTTTCAAGTGACAATGAAAAAATGAGTAATTTCGGTACTTTTTCGCGTGATACTAAAAAAACAACTCGTGAGATTTGCTCATTTCGCTTAAATAAACATCAAACTTCCATTTCCTTTAACCGAACTATTTATCGTTTATAGAAAGCATTCTCTGTTACTGCTTGATAAAAAAAAGATGCATTTCAAAACACTCAAATTTTAATAACTATTTTATGATTTACAAACATTTTGCTTGATTTTTATTTTTGCCTATAAAAATTTGTCTTGTTGCTGTCGACGCTGCTACTTAATATGTATGTACTCATAGTATGCAAAGACATCATTATTTTAGTGCTATTGCAATAATAAGCGACAGCTCGACTTGATTTCGCAATAAATGCAATAGCTGCAAAAACAATTGCCGTTAATACAGCAATTACAATAGCAAAGGTTGACAACTACAACAAGAGCAACAACCATAACAGTAATACCAATAACTACTTATACAAACTGTATGTATGTATGTATGTATGTACTTAGTACAATAACAAGTTGTTATTTCATGCACTATGTTTGCTTTATTTCCGGCAACACATTCATTTCCGTCTTCCTGCCCTGATGCCACTCCCATGTCGGTCGTTTGCGGACCATCGAATGACAAATGTCGGTTACTTGCTTGGCCGCTCCGATGCGACTTCCTTTAACCTGCTTTATAATTCTGTTGGCTTCATCCTCAATTTCTGTCTTCGATACCATTTTCATACTGCTGCTGCTGCTGCTGCCATTGCCATTTCCATTGCTATTGTCACTTCACACCACTGTGGGAATTACATTTGCACATCTTCCTGACTGCACTACCACTGCATTTCTGCCTGTCGGCCTGCCTGCTNTGTCACTTCACACCACTGTGGGAATTACATTTGCACATCTTCCTGACTGCACTACCACTGCATTTCTGCCTGTCTGCCTGCCTGCCACTCAACTTGCCCCGCTGGAATGATGCGCCGCTGCACTGCTACTTTGCTCCCGTGCTGCTTTGCTGTATATCCTCCTTTCTCAACGAACTACTCACACAATCGATTCATATTTCAACNTGCCTGCCACTCAACTTGCCCCGCTGGAATGATGCGCCGCTGCACTGCTACTTTGCTCCCGTGCTGCTTTGCTGTATATCCTCCTTTCTCAACGAACTACTCACACAATCGATTCATATTTCAACTGCATTATTGAATGATGCATCTTCCTACTTACCACGTACTGCCGCAAAATGTTCGCTCTCTCTCTTTCTCCAACTGCCATCTGGCCATCTGTGTATGCAACTGTCACTGACGTCGATGCTGATGATAATTTCCTGCAAATAAAATACACACAACGAAATCGACAATATTTACCATCGCACATACATATCTACTTTTATATACATATATATTCTACACTACAACTGCAATTGCAACAACAACAACAATTGATTCGCCCTCTGCGCTTTGGGCAATTTTTGACTCAAATGCGGGCTAACTGACGCACAGGCGAGACAAATTGATAATTCCCCCTCAGAGATGTATGCATACTTTATCGAAAGGATACGTGAACAGCTGCATATAGCATTGGCATTTTCACCGATTGGCGATTCCTTTAAGGAGCGTTTAAGAATGTATCCATCACTGATAAACTGTTGCACGATTGACTGGTAAGTGTGAACGATTACAACAGTAATACATAGTATGTACATCTATTCAATGTAAGTGCATGGATGCATTTAAAAATGTAGGTATGTATGTAAGTGGTTTTATGTAACAGTTTTTTATTCGATTGTTATTACGCACACATTCAAATTAGGGTAGTCGTCTTGGTTTCCGAAAACCGATTTTTTATTTTGAACACCTATTATTTATTAGCTTAGGTTTTACACTGTTAAGTTTGTGATGTACTGATTTTGTGAGCAAATATGAAAACTAAACCGATTACGGTTAGGAATACGAATATCAATACCAATACGAATACAAATAGGAATATGAATACGAGTAAGTATTTATATGAATTAAAATATGGAACAACAGCTTTAGCTATAAATATGAGAACATATACGAATTCGTATATAAATGCGAATACAAGTACGAATATTAATACCAATACGAAAACAAATTCGAATATAAATACGAATAAGAATATGAATTCAAATATGAAAACGAATGTGAGAACAATTAGGAATGCGAATACGAATACTAATACAAATATAATTACAACAATTAAAACATATACGAATGAAAAGAGGAACAGGGGTACGAATACGAATACTTATGCGAGTAAAATACACACAGAAATTAGACTGCGAATACGAAAAGGAATACGAGCATGAATAAGAATAGGAATACGATAAGGAACGACAACCGGAACGTGGCCGAATAACAATATAAACAACAACTTTTTTCAAAAGGTTTGGCCATGCTTCTCCTTCACGGCGGCTGCTGTAGTCGAGTGATTAGTTGTGTGTACTACAATTCCGTCGCATTAAGGTCTAATCCCTAGCGAAAGCAACATCAAAAAATAATTATTGAAAAAGGTTTTTTTTTAACGATCGACCATCGACGGACAATGACAAACCTCCTAGTAAATTTCTGCCTTGAAAATGCTGCTCACAAAATCCATTTGACACCAAAAAATTGAGGAGAACCTCGGCCATTTAGTTAGTTTTACCTAACGAAATATCGCGTACTAAATAACTTGCTCTTTATCCTTAACTTAATAGTGTAAATATACAAAAGTAATCCCGATAAAGGCCCGTCATCGTCGTGAAATATTCCCGAGAGAGTACCGAAAATCCAGTAATACAAAAAAGTATCGAAATTCTGGGAAAAATTTGGAACAAATCATCTTGAAGTGCCACGAAAAAATAAAGTCAAAAAAATATCCAAAGTTCTTTAAAAATCAAGAAAGTTAAGCACGAATGGATCCGAAGAATTATGCAAACTTTCGGAGAAATCTTAAGAAGTTCCGAAAAATCCCGAAGCACTTCATTAAATATTCAGCTCTAAAGCGAATCTTATTGAATTATTATGTGCCGACTAAACTAATTAAAAGCTGCCGAAAAATACTATATGTATTTATTTTCTACATAGTTTCTTATTTTCTATCCAGTAAAAGAAATGTGCTTTTCATCATCTGGCTGAAAAAAATCTGTGTGAAAAAAACCACAAAATTTACGGCTGTTAAATCGAGCACCCTCCTATTAAAACCAAAAATATATAAATGTCGCCAAAAATGTTAACAAAATCGAGTTCGTAGAAATTATATGTAGCAAGCGTTTAGTGGATAGGAAATTTCTCCAACATGTTCAAATACATACTCTAATATACATACATTCATATACATATCTGTATTAAACTTGTTGAACCAGAATAAATGCTGTATCCTGCAGGATAAGGAAATGTTTTTGGCGTAAACTTCTTTTTACAAAAATATGTTGTACAACAAAATGCCAGCATTTACAGACATACAAGTGTATGGATATGCAGTCTGCATATAAATGTGTGGGTGTTGGTAGGAGCACACATACATATGTATGCACTTGTATCAGTGTATTGCACTTATCTGGTCTGCTGCAAAGGTTTGCAGAATTTCAAAAAACTGTCACTCAGTTGAAGAGGTATCACACACCAATGGTGAGGTATGCTATCGATCTTCCCTTGTGTGTAGAATAAAATGAAACATAAGCTCAAACGTTTAAAGAAGCATGAATTGGAGCTACACAGTTCTGCAGCAGTAGAGGTGTAAGGAAAGGAATTCGTGGCGATTTTATGGATTGTGAAAGACATATTTGCTTGACAAACTTTAGACAAGAGGGGAAAATACTCTGTATGTATGTATATGTTAAGTTGTTAACGCAACCATGTAATGCGGAAATTATTGGACTTTTCAAAGACTAAAATCCATTAGAAGTCTAGCACCAAGAGTGGAATTATTTATGAAACTGATTTAAAAAAATTGTAAACGCGTAAGCGATCACAGTTTCTCGCACAGATACCGCATACTGAAACCCAGATAGTGATTTTCATATTCCATACAAAAAATACGAATCATTTTAAAACTGCGATTTTTGCGTTTTTTTTAATCAATAATGCATTTTCTAAGGAGCCAATGTTTGTACATAAAAAATAACAAAAGAAATTAAATGGAATGCTAAGTAGTGGAGTAAAAAAGTCTATGCTTCCATTATAGGTCGTTAAAGGATTAAACAAAATTGTTAGTCGTGAACAGTTGCCTTTACCCTTTTCTTAAAGTATTTGGTTCAAACAGTATGGTTTTCAAGCTCTCTTTAATTTTGCGCAGAAAAAATTTTCATTTAATCTATTGTGCATTGAATAAAAAAAAATAAGTAAAGCAAATGAGCATAAATATGATTACCAATATGGTACCATAGATGCATTTTTTACCTAACTGTCACTCCGATTTAAATCCCACTGAATGACAGCTCTAACAACCTACGCTCTTGTCAAAATCATACTTCTTGCTATATCGGTTAACTCACCAAATTAGGAGACTAAAGCTTTAAATGTAAAATGTCTCTCTGACAGTTTCATTTTGGCAAACAACAACAATTTCGCGCCATTGCAAATATTTAATTGAACGCTCCAATTTATTTTGAAATTAACGATTTCACACTTTCATTTATTTATCTAATGATAATTATTTATACAATTCTACTGTCCCTCATTTAGACATGTCAATGTACAGCACTAAAAGGTCACTAAAATTAACATTTTACATTACTACTACATACATACATATGTACGTATGTACGTATGCATATAGACGCTTCAATAGTTTAGTCATTAGCTGGCAGAGCGTTTGAGTATTTATTATATGTATGTATGTACATATGATTGTGTAAGTACTACAAAATAAGTATTTTAGAGGACGTGGGACAAATGAGTGTAAAAATACAATTTGTGTATGTACATTAGACCGTACCACCTTTGAAGCAAACAAAAAAGAAACAGTCCAGCGCCTTCGTCTTGGTCTGCAGGCTGTATCGGAGATACAGCCGCTAAATTTAAACGTAGAATACGTGGTATGGTTAAGAGCATATCCAAGTAAAAAAACAAAAGCACACACTAAGCAAAAAATATCGATAACAAAAGCGATAATAATATCGGTAGCAAAATCGATAAAAACATCGATAAAGAAATCGATGAAAATATTGATATCAAAATCGAAAAAATATCGAAAGCNCGACAGGTTTGGAATTTTATCTTTGAAACGCCACACTTTTCTTTGAAATCGCTTTATTAGTTCTCGTGCAATAAGCGTTTTTGTGAAGCTCTAAAAATTACAACTACAGCATTTGAACATAGCCCCCATACCTTAAGGTAAGACGTATTCTACGTCAAAAAAAGTTCGCTAACACCTCTGAGTCTAAACTATTTTTCCAAATCAATGTTGCAAAAAAAAACATCCAAACTAGGGGTCACCTTTTAACATTTTTCGATGACATCTACATTCGGGAATTTATTTTAAAATAGTTCTACTGGAATAATGGAAACACCTTCTTGACAAAAATATAATGATTGCTGGATACCTTTAAATTACTGACCTTAGGGTGAAACTTTAGGGTGAAAAGCACTGAGATCTGATGAATAAGTAGAAACTAGAACAGGGTACTTGGGATGAATGAACTTTGCAACAAAAAATTGTCGCCTCGAGGCCAGAACACCGATATATTATACTTTAAGATCCGACTGTAAATGCCGATGATATTGTGAAAAATTTTTAAAGGCGACACCTATGTAGTATGTACGTTCGGCCAACAAAAATTTTAGATTTTTTATAGAGTTTCCTTTGCAAAAATATTCTAGACTCTAGTATGTATGGCTAACTTTTTTTCTGGTGCGATCTAATGTACAAACATACATATATGTATAAGCATGAATGTAGTATGTGGTAATGTTTCTAAGCTGCACATACTAGTATATACGTAAGCGCCCGTCTGTTTGTCTATATCTGCATTGCTTGCCGATTTTCAGGTTCATGCCTTGGCCGGTTGATGCCTTGGAGCGTGTTGCTGAATATTTTATCAGTTCAATGAAATTGGGTCAGGCACAGGAGCATGCTGAGTCTGGCGCAGCCGCCGCTGAACGAGCATCTGTAGATACCGCAGAGTCAGATACTACCAAGAAAAGCGATGAAATGGAGGAAATTGTGCTCAGTGAATTGGAATTGGAGCTGGTACAAATTGTCATGCATTTCAATAAATCCGTCTTTGATGCGAGCGAACGGTAAGTAAGCATTAATCAGTTCTACAAACAGAATAAAGTGATAAGACAGACTAGTATGAACCGAAATAACGAATAAGATATACACACACTAAATTTCAATTCACATTATCTCACACATAAAACTGCAGTTGCTATTTGGAATTGGGACGACGTAATTATGTGACGCCATCATCGTATTTGGAGATGTTGAAATCTTTTAAAATTTTCTATGTACGGAAATTGGATGAAATTACCAAACTGAGAGATCGGTGAGTGGAGGCGCTTACAATTGCTGCGGTGTTTTACTATTTTTTTTACTTTATTTTTTTTTTTTGCTAACTAAATATGTCTAAAATGCAGCTACACCACTGGCTTGGAAAAGCTAGACTTTGCCGCTAGTCAAGTCGGTGAAATGCAGGCGAATCTCTATGATTTGCAACCCAAACTGAAAGTGCTGTCCGAGGAGACTGAGCGCATTATGGTGAATATTGAACGCGAGACGGCGGAGGCTGAGAAAAAGAAGGAGGTTGTTGGCGCCGATGAGGCGGCGGCCAATGAAGCAGCTGCCGCAGCACAAGCGATTAAAGACGATTGCGAAAGTGATTTGGCTGAGGCGATTCCTGCACTAGAGGCAGCATTGGACGCATTGAACACACTCAAGCCAGCTGATATTTTCATTGTTAAATCGATGAAGAATCCACCGTACGCGGTGAAGTTAACGCTGGAGGCAGTTTGTGTATTGAGAGGTTTCAAACCGGATCGTAAGCCAGATGCTAGCGGACGTATGGTGGAGGACTTCTGGGGACCATCGATGCGCATGATAGGCGATATGAAATTTCTTGAGTCGTTGAAAACATTCGACAAAGATAATATACCACCGGCGAATATAAAGAAAATTCGAGAAAAGTGAGTGCGAGTAGTGTTAATTTGTTTTATTTTTGTTTTTGCATTGAACCGATTACAAGTTGCGAATTGACACAAAAAAACGCCGAGGCACGTAAACTTAATTTTGGATCGTAGATTATGGATCTGTATACTATTTTTCCAGATCAGGGCATTTTCCCAAGATATTTTATTTTTTATTAAAAAATCAAACTTTAACAAAAAAAAAATTCAAATAATAACACAATTTTTTTTATTATTTTTTTTTTATTAAAACCTCTCCTTTTGCCAAAACTCAACCTTGAAAATCGCTGGATAAATGAACAACTTTTGAATGGTCAAATGAAAATTTGCAATCATTTTTTTTTTTAATGAAATAGAAGCAGGAAGAATGTTACTCATACGCCATATCGTACGTGGCCGTACTCGTACATGGCGTATGAGTAACATTTTCCACGTTAGAGTTTGAATTTTTCTTCACTCGCAACGCAAACTTAAAATTAAAATATTTTGCAAAAATTACCTGATCTGGAAAAGCGGTAAAGTTTACGTGCCTCGTCGTTTATTTTTTCCGATTTTGCATACCTACATCGCACTGCATCATATCGCCAGATCACATGATAAATATTTTACCTTACATGAAATCGTGTTTCTATACTTTTTAGAGAATTAAATGTAGCCATCATAGAGTGAAAAGTTGCTAAATCCACCTTTTGAGAAATTAAATACACATTGTTTCGAAAAGGTACAAAGCGCTAGGCTAAAAAGTATGGCGCTATGGAAAGATCGGCGGATTCGGCGGCCACGCTTCTATGCTTCACACTATGGGTGTTTATAACCAAACCCACCTTCGGCATGCTCTTTAAGACGTAAGTCTCGTGAAGAATCTCACGCGTCCACTTCCGGTCGAAAATTTTTTCGTTTTTCAATAAAAAAAACTTTTGCCTGAACTTTAGTGGGGATGCAGGGGCGATCTAGGCCACTCCGTATAATAACATATAAATTTTTCACTAGCATTTTAGTAAAAATATTCGTATAACTCAATATTATGTAAAAACTTCAAATAATTTCTCACCTCAACTCATCAAATCAACTCTCCCACCGACAGATACATCCCCGATCGCGATTTCGTGCCAGAGAAAATCAAAAGCGCCTCAACTGCTTGTGAGGGTCTTTGTAAGTGGGTGCGTGCCATGGATGTCTACGATCGTGTGGCGAAAATTGTGCAACCCAAGCAACAGGCACTCGCCGAAGCTGAAGCAGATTTGGCATCGCAAATGGAAAAATTAAACGCAAAGCGTGCTGAATTGCAAGTAATTCTGGATAAGCTGCAAAAATTGAATGACTTCTTCGCAGAAAAATCACGTGAGAAGAAGAGGCTTGAAGATGAAATCGATAATTGTGAAAAGAAGTTGAATCGGTAAGCGTCGAGCTTTTAACTGATATTTAAGATGTATATTAATATTCCATTATTTATCTCTCTCTCTCTATTTCAGCGCTGAGAAGCTACTCGGTGGCTTGGGTGGTGAGAAGACACGCTGGTCTGATGCAGCCAACAATTTACACAAATCTATTAGCAATATTGTCGGTGATGTTTTGTTAGCTGGTGGCGCTGTGGCTTATTTAGGATTCTTCCCCACCGAGGTAAGCGGGTTGTTTTAAATCAGCGAAGCATAAAAATTCAGCTTTTCTTGGCTTCGCAAATGACTCAGAAGATATTTACTGGTTCGGGGATTACGAGTCGTATCGAGATATTGTATTGAGCGCTACTAGTCTACCAGCATATATTTAATTGGTCTTTTAAAGCACATCAGTGTGGTGGTACATACATACATACATACATACATATGTAACACCGTGCTACAAAAACCAAAAAATAAATAAAATTCAAACCTCACGAAACTATGGGCCATATATAATGATACTGCGTTTTTAGTTTCTCAGTTAGCTAGGACTTTTAAATTTAAAAAATATGATTTGTTCAAAAAATTAAGTGCAATATGGAATAATATGGGTACCACTTAAAAAAATCTGTAGATTTGAAAAAAATATAAGTCTTTTAGTTCGCACGGATGAATAGGTATTGAAAATGTCCTTTTAATTAATTTAATTTTTTTGAGCTATTAAAGTTAGTGGTCGTGTGTACATTAGTCCTTAACATAAAAATTTCAAATTTTCAAACATTCATATTGCAAACTTTCAGAGTTATTCGAGGATAAAATTAAAAAACAACTTTTTCAGTACCTTTTCGTTCTTATGCATCAAAAAATTTACTTTTTTAAATTCTATAGGATTTGCTCTTTTAAATATATAATGCTCATATTGTTATTCTACATTGCACTGAGCTTTGTAAGTAATTTTTTTTTATTAATTTTAAAGTCCTTTTAAGAGGAAACGTAGTTCTACTATTTTTCCCCCCATTTTCGCGAATATAACTATTGATTTTTGTGTTTGTAAAATTTACTGTCGCACGGTGTAATCAGCAAAAAAAGTCACAGCTTTTTAAAATATTCACTATCCACCTGCCGCCGTCATTAAAGCCTCTCGTTTAAACTGCTCGCCTAACGCGCTATTAGCATTTTCAATAGCTGCAAAAAAGACAAAATAAAAATTAAACTTTCAACTACAACTATCGCCGAAATTAATCACTCTCGACGCGGCTTTTGCATGCTCAAAAATCGTTTATAAATTTTTTAACTTTACGCAGACAGTTCGCTAGCAAAAAAAACGCGCTAGAAAATATATTTATTTATTTAGGTATTTAAAAATATATCTAAACTACATAGTATAATATTTTGTGTATGTACATTAGGGTGGTACAAAAATACAAGTAGAAAAAACTTAAAATGTGAAGCTCTAACCGCTGGGTATTTTTCTAAATTAAAAAAAAAAATACCCTTTTTTTGTGAAAAAAGTAGTATTTAGAGCTGCCTCAAAGCCCGTGAAAAAAACTTTTTCGTAGTAATGGTTATTTAACCATTTTCTGATATTAAGGGGTCCCCCAAAAACCCCAATCAATGCAATTGGGGTTCCTTAAAAAATCGTTAGTATTAAAAAATAGTAAAGTAAACAATTGGTAATTATTATTGGGAGACTCTTGAAGAGAAACAGAGTTTTTCGATCGAAAAATTATGACATAAAATACATAGAAAACTTCATGGACTTTGAGGCAGTTCTAAATATAATTTTTTTGAACAAAAAAATCCTTGGCGGTGAGAGCTTAATATTTTAAAATTTCTTTGGACTACCCTATTGAACATACATATGTATGTATTTATGTACATATGTATGTATGAATATGTATTTATTTATTTTTTTTCAATTTGACAAAAGTGTCGGATGGGTTAAAAGTTGTTGTTTATATGCGCAGACACGTATAAAATTTATGTCCGAACAATATTTACTAAGCAAAACTAATTGATAAAATATGCATGTGCATAAATGTTCATAAGTATGTATGTACATATGTATATCTGGAACGGATATTAAAATTAGAAAGGTGCAAAAATTTAAAAATAAATGTCAGCTGTGAACGCAATGACTAAAAATAAATCTAAAAATGTGCAATAACACTTTAGCTCTGTGTATATGTTTATAGTATAAATATGTATGTGTGTATCTGTTACAGCAAAAAATCTGTTTGGTTTATAAATTCAAACAATTCAATAGGGACAATAATCAACCAGCCAAAAACCTTGTTTTATTAAAAATATATATGTTTTTAAGTAAACATATTTATTTAATTTAATAATAAAGTACATATTGTCTAAAATTTAAATGAATGAAAATATTAACTCGGTTATGCGTATATACATATATGTATGTTGATATCTACCTGTATATGTAATTAGTGGAATATTTGCGCTAATTATACCTCAATTAGGAAAGAATTTATGGTAAAAAAAATATTTGGTTAATCAGCGAAATTCTAAAAACTATACAAGCTTATACATATGCATGTACTAGGAATGTTAATCCCGGGGTCCCAAAAAAAAAAATTTTGCCAATAATCCCGGGATTTTCGGGATTTGAAATTTGCACTGATGGCAATAATAGAAACCCCTTTTCTTGACCAGTATTGGCTATATTTATTTTTTTATTTAATAATTAATATTTTTTATAAATGTCTAGCTGAGTATGCATATAAAACCGCGCGTTAGTAAATTTTAAACATAAATATCAATATATTCGCGAAACCATGGGCCACATATGTATAGTAAAACTGCGTTTTTAGTTTTCCACTCTGACGTCAGTAAATCAAAAATTATTTCAAAAATTCAGAGAAATGTGCTTAGAGAAGACGTATGGGTATAAAATTAATGAGGAAATCCTGTAGAATTTAAACAGAAGGACTGTAAAGTATTGAAAATGTCCTTTTAAAATTGTATCCTTGAAATTTCGCAATATTTGTTTTTGAAAAAAATTATAGGTTAAGAACTTATACAAACTCGATGACACCTTCGAACTTCGTCCTTCTAACTTTATCAGCTTAAAAAATTACCTATTCGTGCTTGTGAATCTAAAAACTTTTATTTTTTTTAATTCTCAAGAAATTTCCTCTTGCATTTGGTACCCATATTTTTATTCTACATTGCATTGAATTTTTAAATAATTTTTGGAATTAATCATATCTTTGAAATTACAAAGTCCTTTAAAGTAAATCCGGAAGTGGCAGAGCAAAAATAAAAACGCCACTTTAAATAAAAGAGTAGGTTTTAAATTTATTTATTTATTATTTATTTTATGGTAGGAGAGCTTCTCAAACAATATAGAAACCAATTTTCGATTTAAGTTGTTGAAAAGTAATGAATATCTAAATCCCCGCACAAATCCCCGGATCCCTGGTTTGTGATAACGACATCCCGAAAATCCCGGGATCGGAAAATGCTGAAAAATTAACATCCCTAGTACATACATATGTATGTATGTACATATTTAGGTATGTATACAAATATATAGCTAAGTATGTGTAGGCTTCTCAGCTTACTTATGTAAATATGTATTAACATATCAAAAACAAAGCGGCATAAAATTTTGAAATCAAAATGTGAAAATGATTATACAAAGAGTCGATTAGAAGTGCTGATTAATGCATGGCACTCGTTGCACACGATCAATACAATAATTTTCCACAAATGTGGCATGAAGTTTGCAACATACTACATAAATAGTTAGAAAATCATTTCCAATTGATAAGTGCACTAATTACCATCCACATGAGGTCAAGAGCCAACAGTGAAATAGTTTACTTCTCAAACTCCTACATATTCCTGTACTATAGTATAGGAATGCATAAATTAATGTCTGCTTAAAACTCGCCATTGTAACTCATCAATTCTTTGCATATCGATATCGTTTGCAAACTGTATATGTACATGCATACATATATTTGAGTTTATCCATTGTTAAATACATACACACATACCATACATACATAAGTACAAAGTCATCAATAATAAATATGGTCTTGTTTTTGGTTTTTTGTTGCAGTATCGAGCGCAAATTTTGGACGATTGGAATGAGTTATGTGTTCGCAAAAAAATTCCCTGTTCCGAGAAATTTTCATTGGCCAACACATTGGGCAATCCAATGCAAATACGCGCTTGGTCATTAGCAGGTTTGCCGGCTGATAATTTTTCTGTTGAAAATGGCATTATTGTAGCTAACTCAAATCGATATCCGCTAATGATAGATCCACAAGGTGAGTTGATTAAGCAGTGTACATATGTAATTTATTGCAGTAGTTTTTGTAGTTCAGTGGCTAAATTTTAGGGAGCACTGAACTGTCGTAAATCCTTGCAAAATTGTGACACTAATTATTGGTTATTTTTATTTGTTTTATGTACTACTTCTTTAACAAAAATTGTTTGTCGTTTCTTCATTTTCACAAGTGCAAGCCAATAAGTGGATTAAGAATATGGAAAAGGATAACTTTTTGCGTGTAATCAAGCAAAGTGATCCCAACTATATGCAAATACTCGAACTTTCAGTTACTTATGGTAATCCTGTACTTATTGAAAATGTTGGTAAGTTCAATATTAAAATGCATTTCTTCACTTTTTCAGATATGTATCTGTGTTATTAAATTTTTTTTCCTGCGGGAAGGGGTTTTGAAGCTTTCTATAGATATATGAAATTCAGAGAGCAAAAGCTCTCTCTGATACTCACTGTTTTGAATATGTCACAACCAAAATTTTTCCCACTGAAGAGGCTTTCTGTAGATTATGTAGGGGCTGGCATATCTACTAGTGTACAAATGTATATCATAAGCTTTTTTAAAGCTTTAGATTAGTCGGGCGCATTTTAATGCTTTCTAAAGATTTCATGCAAAAGGCATAGAATAAATGCTTTATCTGATTGTTGCTATTTTTAGTTAATATGGATCAAAACATCTACATCAGAAGCCTTTCAAAGCTTTCAACAGAATTTAGATGCAAGCGCGGAGAGTAACAGCACTCTCTGGTCGTCCCCGTTTTGGAACAGAAATGACCAGCGATGGGCAGAGAGAGTTTTTACTCTACACGCTTTTAAGCAAAATATAAAGAAAGCTTAAAAGAGTTTTGTCCGCGGGGCAAGACGGTATGGAGTTTTTTAATACCTTTATTTAAGACGAGCCTTAAAGCGACAAATAGTGTGTATTATACACATAGCACAGAGAGAGAAAATTTTACAGTTACGTCAAATAAATGTATTTCCCTCAAAAGAAGATTTGATAACTCTAAATAGTAGGGTCCTTTTTTTCAGCGGCTTTTTTTTATTTATATATATATTTTTTTTGTTGACTTCCACATCGAAATTTTGTGGGAAATACCTAAATAGTGATTGTTTCAAAATTCTATAGCTCAGAGGCATTTTATGGTATAATCTTGGTCAATGATAGAGTTTCTTCAGAATTGAATGTTCTACGAAAGTGACCATCGTTGCGGAACAATAACTCTCACCCGCGAGTTAGCACGAGTCGCTAAACCCAATTTTTTTTATGAAATTGTCGTTTGTTTTGCCCCTAACTCGTAGATAAAAGGATCTATAGAAAAATTGTAAATGACAAACTGGTGGAAATTGAATTTTTCGGAATATAAAATCGCTAACATTGATACTTCTTAAGATAATGGGCTTTGAAGTCTATATATTTAGTTGACGTAACTAAACTACTGCTCAGTGTATTAGCCTAGTTACAGTAGACCCCACCGTTGTATGCTGAACTACATTGCACAAGCGTGTGAAAATTAATTTACCTTTCCAACAAACCTAATTTAACTAACATATCGTTCATCATTTCGTTCTTCTAGTCCAGCGTTTGTTGCTGATGAAGGTCTCCCTGAAATTCGCCATCACTCTGAGCATTTCAATTCGAACAGCCCCGTAACGATAATTGCATTGTCTGAGGTCACACGTAGAGGTTGTGCGTTAAGCAATAAAGTTGGAGGTTTTCTAGTCGTCTTCTGCACTGGGGTCTCCTGGGTCTACTATTTTATAGACTATGATGTTCTACTGCCACTTGAGTGCCACTAAATAATTTGTCTTACTCAGCTGTTTATATCACCAAATTTAACACATTTAAACCAAACATATTAACCATGTCAATTTGTCACTTAGTCATTTCGTATATACAAATTGATGTTTCGGTGATCGTCACTTCATTTTGTTGTCATTTAATAATTTGCAGCTCATATACTTACATACATATGTTTGTATGTAGATACACTAAGAATGATAGACTGACAACATTGCTGTTAACATTTTATAAACAAAACAACAGAACTCTTATATTTTAGCTGTCTGTATGAAGCATGAACCCAGCTAGCATAATGTGCGGAAACATAGTATTCGAAAATTAAAAAATATACGGTTTACTGATTAAATTTTCGGTCGTTTTGACGTAGAATACGTCTTACCTTAAGGTATGGGGGCTATGTTCAAATGTTGTAGTTGTAATTTTTAGAGCTTCACAAAAACGCTTATTGCACGAGAACTAATAAAGCGATTTCAAAGAAAAGTGTGG
>NW_016158451.1:118249-132673 GCF_001687245.7 Rhagoletis zephyria
TTTTTTTATAGGTTTTATATTCGATATTTTTATTGATGTTGCTATCGATATTGGTATCGATATTTTTATGGATTTTGTTATGGATTTTGTTATCGACTTTAATCGATTTTGTTATCGACTTTGTTATCGATTTTGTAATCGATATTTTGATAGATTTTGTAATCGATTTTGTAATCAGTATTGTTATCGATTTTGCTATCGATTTTGCTTTCGATATTTTTTCGATTTTGATATCAATATTTTCATCGATTTCTTTATCGATGTTTTTATCGATTTTGCTACCGAATAATATCGCTTTTGTTATCGATATTTTTTGCTTAGTGTGTGCTTTTGTTTTTTTACTTGGATATGCTCTTAACCATACCACGTATTCTACGTTTAAATTTAGCGGCTGTATCTCCGATACAGCCTGCAGGCCATGACGAAGGCGCTGGACTGTTCCTTTTTTCCATTAAGTTCTACCACAAAACGTTTCGTTTTTATATAACTTTAATGTTTTGTGTTTTTTTTTAACGAAAGCTTTTAAAATTTGCAAGAGACTAGTTGAGCCCACGGCACTCGAACCTGAGACCTCCTGAAAGCTAATAAATAGTACTCGTTGTACCACATAGCACGTAAACATATTACCAGATGTATATTTCAGGGACCGAAATTAACAGCATTTTTTTTAACAGTTAAACTTGTCCAAACATTTTTTTAAAGCCGCAATAAAAGTCCTTTCCTAATAATTAACAAACCGTTTAACCAAAATTAAAGAAGTTGGGTATCAAATGAAAGTGTACTAAAATAGCTTTCAAACTGGAATGTCTCAACGAGGAAAGCCACCTATTGAAAAATATTTGATTAAAAAATGTTATTTAATTATCATAGAACTAACCTTGGGTCATATGAATTTCTTTTGTATAAAATTATAACAAAAAATATGAATAGAGGTGGTAACCTTTGTTCGTTATTTCAGTCTAAAAGGTATTTCAGTCCTATTTCATTTTATATAAAATTTGTTTAATTTGGATAAGCGGTTTGTTTATTAACCGGAATTGACTTTTATTTCGGACTTAAAAAATATTTGGCCAAGTTTAACTGTTAAAAAAAATAACTGTTATTTTCAGTCTCTGGTACATTTTGAATAAATACTGAAATTATTATGTTTTCAATTAACATACTTATTATTTCCCGAAGGTTTTTCACTGCCGGCAAAACGTACATTTCTCTGCTGCCTGGGAATACTTATAAAGATATCTGAAGTATGAATGCGCCCATCTACGAGTAGGTCCATACAAATTTCTAAATTTTATTTCCCTTCTTCAATTATTTCATCTCAACCGAATTGGCTAAGATTAATGACGCAATGAAGTCAGCTAGTAATAATAAACGAGTGACGTCGGCATAAATCCAATTTAAGCGTGACAGCCATAAAGTAAACCATACATATGTATGTATGTATGTATGTACATTTGTACCTCTGCAACATATTTGAAGACACTTTATAAGTTTAAGTGCTTTTCAATTGAATGGTTTGCTGGAATTTTGAGCATAGAGACAGTTATTTACTCGTGCATCCGCAAGAAGATAGACATAGGAGCTTACGTAGGTTTGTTAAACAAATATGTATGAACTTAAATGTTATAAAAATAATATTAACAAATGTATCAAATCAAGTTCATGGTGATTTGCAATTATATTATTTTACGTATGTATGTACATATGTAAGTAACTACGTCATACGGCAATCAAGTAAAGGGCCCACATGCCGCGATTTCAATAATGCTTACACATAACCAGTTCTGCAAATTCACACGTGTCCACGAATAGGAGGTGACTTGAGTTGTATGTGTATATGACATATGTATGTATTAGGGTCATTCAGAAAAAATATATATATTTTTTTCCTCTGAACCATGCTCAAAAGTTTCGTTTAGACGCCAAAATAAGTCTCAGAAAATATGAGCCCTTAATATTAATATTAAGAATATCCGCATCGCACTTTTCGATTTCTCATAAGAATAAAACGGGATTTTTTTTTATTTTTTTATTTCTGATTTTTATATTTAACGAACGATGCATTGTACTGTAAAGGTCCTAAAGCAGTTTTGTAGATAAGTGAATGCTAGGTCAAAAGTTATTCAAGGCTGAAGAAAATAATAGAAACCAAAAATGTTTACAAGTTTTGGACATTTTTCATTTGTCCATTTGATGGTTCATAAATTTTATATAAAAGTCTAACTCATTACAAAAAAACCGGTGACCGCTATTAGAAAAAACTTTATTTTTTATTTTTAGATGTTGATCGGAAACTACACTCGAACCCAGGCTTTGCGAAATGGTACCACTATCAAAAATTATTATAAATTATATAAATAAACAAGCAAAGAGGATCCGAAACTTGTCATCTTTTTTTGATTATATTATTTTTTTCCACCACTACACATATTTACATACAAACATGGATATATGTTACATATAGCAATTCGTACTTCGATATAAGACAGAAAGTAAATTTAAAACATATTTAATATGCGTAATTTGAAACTAATTACAAACAAATTTTTTTTTGTGGTTTCAAATTAATAGAATTTTAATATGAACATTTATTTGATGAAACATTTTAAATGCTGATTTACACTTTAAATGCTGTTAGAAATAGAAAAAAATCAATATGCGAAAATTGATTTTTTCTGAAATTTTATCATACATACGTATGTACAAATTTATAAACCCACTGGGAAAATAGGTAAGCACCTTACGAGGTAAGCCATGTTTTCTTTCAGTTTTTAGTACCAAAATTGTCATCATGGCCAATGTCATCTACTAGTAAAGCACAAAATGAACACCTCCAACGACACATTACGTTGTCAGTTGCAAAGTAACGTGCAGCCGAAGTTATCTCCAAGCGCCGAACTACTCCGAGCGACTTCTCTGCATTACACGTAACTTACTTTGTAAAGCGGCTCAGAAGTATGTCTGATACCAAATGTACATTCTAAATTCCTAATTACATAAGGCGGCCATGCCTTTGTAAAAGTAAGGGACGTTCGGCAGGGAAATGGCAATGACTGCCAGGTGAAGAGTAAGTTGCTAATAAGGTATTATTACGTGCTCCTAATTCCCACTGGGAAAGGAAACGATTGAACACACATACACACACACACACACATGCATATGACGCATGCAAATAGCCCAAATTACACAGATTTGTAGATGAATAAGCCAGTGATATTTTTTTCTGGGAATCCACATTTCATTATATTTTCAATTATTGTTTACAAAGTCATATTTTAAATTACGATAATGCACTTTTTGTGTACTTCAGTACATACATAAATATTGTGCCAACAAAAACAAACATCTTTTGACCTTTAACTTTTTTCTTTGATTACATATACTACATGCATCCATACATACATACATATAAATGTATATGTCAGACGCTTATATTTGTAAGTGTGTGTGTACAGCTTTTAGACCCCTTCGAGATTTTTTCGGGAATTTTCAGAATATTTTCGGGTTTATGTACATATGTATCTGGAGATATTTAAATATATTTTCGCAGCTTTACAACATTTTTTTATTTATTTTTCGGAGCCTTTCAGCTTTTTGTTTTGGCATTTCGCGATATATATTTAAAAAAGTAAAGTAAGTTAGGTTAAGGAAACTAGCTTTGGGAAAATTGTCGCTTACAACGTTATTTGAGGCTACCATTCATACATATGTATTTTTCGACACCTCTTGCGTTTTTTCGCACTTTTTGGCAATTCCTTTGGGAGAATTTGGGGCACTTTGTGTTTTTTTTTAACGATATTTCTATATTTTTTCGTGAATTATTTTTCAAGAATTTTTCTGAGCCTATCAAAATTTTTTCTCCATTTCTCGCGTGTTATTTTTCAGTATTTTTCGGAATTTTTTGTGATTTTCAGAATATTTGTTCATGCTTTTTTAAGATTTTCGCGGGGTTTCCAAGGCCCTTTTTATTATTTAATATTATTTTCTGGGGCCGTTCGGACCTTTTTTATGAAGTTTCGGGATTTTTGTGACCTTTCGGGTCTTTTTTCTTTCATCTTTCAGCATTGAACACATAGTTCCAAAGAAATTTTACCTGCTTTTGCTAAAAAAAGAAACTACTTTTGGCACTTTGATTGCTCAAACTTTCATTGCTACATATTTACATTGTACATATACATATGCGCATTAGGGTGGTTCGAAAACGGTAAAGTCGGAATTGTATGCTCTCATTTTTTTATTTTGAAATCAAAAGCTATTTAGAGGTCGCTCAAAGCGCTCAAAGTTTTCCACGTATTTTTATATGGGAAAAATAAAATTTTTCGTAGAAATGGTATAGAATTCTTGAAAATCGATATTTATCGATCGGAAAACTCTGGTTCTCTTTGGCAGGCTTTCAATTGTTTATTTAACCCTTTTTTAATACTAACGATTTTTTATTGGTCGCCTCATTGCATTTTCGGGGTTTTTGTGGGGTTTTGGCAGGCCTTTAAATTATAGTTGCGATGAAAAAATGGTTAAATAAACAATTGGGTATTATTATTGGGAATCTCCTGCAAATAAACGGAGTTCTATGGTAGGAAAATATTGATTTTTAACTATTCTATACCATTTCTACGAAGAGTTGTTTTTTCCCAATATAAAATACATGGAAAATTTTGGGCACTTTGAGCGACCTCTAAATATTTTTTGATTTCAAAATAAAAAAATAAGGGTATACTTTTTTCAGTATAGAGCATTCCTAGGGGGTGAGAGCATGAAAATTACGACTTTGCTTTTTCCCATGTATATTTGGACCACCCTAATGTACATACATATGTGTTAATGTGCTTATGTATGTACGCAGGAAAAGCATATTACACTTTTATTTTCTTTCTAGAAAAGGGTTTTTTAATTACAAACTTCTATCCTTTATTGACTTGATTTGTATTTCATAATAAGCATTTCTTTTTTTTTTTCTTCATGAACCGCAAAAACCAATAGGTGAGCGTTTAGATTCAAATTTGACACCAATTCTAGAGAAGAACGTAATTAAGCACAAAGGTGGTTTTTTCATCAAAAGTGGTGACACAATGCTGGAGTACAATCCGAACTTTCGTCTATATATTACAACATGCTTACGCAATCCAAACTACTCACCGGAAATAATGGTTATGGTAAGTGAGTGGTAAGAAATATGTAGAGTACATAGTACGTACATTAGGGCGGGTCAATTTTTTTCGCCTTAGCGCGAACACTACCGCAAAGTGCTAAGAAACCTTTTTTGGCAATTTGGCAAACTCCAAACTGATATTAGACTCATGGTTTCTGCATCAAATTTTCTTAGAATTACACGTAGAATCCTCCTGTACTATACCCGCATAGGCAAAAAATTTTACCCGCCCTAATGTGCATACATACATATGTATGTAGTAAATAGTCATATGAATATGAGTAAGTAGAATATATAGAAAGTGATTACGAATTTTGTTTACACTAATGCTGATGCTGATGCATAGCCAGGACAATTGACATATTGTGGCTTATTATCATACCCGCCGGCTGTAAACGCTTCATTTTTCTGTGCTCATATTTTCACTGAAATCTTTTGTTTGCATTTTATTCCATTATGCAGCTACTCCTTGCATGTATTTTATTAAAAACAAAAATATAAAAAATTCAAGCCCTTACAATTTTTTTACGGTTTTATGTGGTTACTGTTCTTTCAGTGTATTTTATTTGACAATCTTCTCCATGTTATAATTATTTTTTTTTGACACATTTCCATTTCTTTGTTCACAGGTAGCCGTTTTGAATTTCATGATAACGGAACAAGGTCTACGCGAGNTTCAGTGTATTTTATTTGACAATCTTCTCCATGTTATAATTATTTTTTTTGACACATTTCCTTTTCTTTGTTCACAGGTAGCCGTTTTGAATTTCATGATAACGGAACAAGGTCTACGCGAACAGCTTCTAGCGAATACAGTGGCGCGTGAACGTCCTGATTTGCAAGAGAAAAAGGAACAACTCATTGTTGAGTCAGCAAAAAATCGTGATGCTTTGTACACTATTGAAACACAGATTCTTGAGGTAAGCCAAATTTATGTAAAATGCTATTATAATGAGTTAGCTATGTATGTATGTACATTAGGGTGGCACAACCAAAATAAATTTGGAGTTCTAATGCTCTCACCCCCTAGGATTGTTCTATATCGAAAAGATATATTCACCAGTTTCTTTTTAACCTCAAAAATGTTTAGAGGTTGCTCAAAGCCCGTTGCATTTTTATACCCGAGCGCACTTGTGCACAATGGTATTATAACTTTGTTCGCACAACGGTTGTTTGTAACAGCCTAAAGGAGTCGAGATAGATATAGACAAATGCATACATAAATGATCACAATGAAAAGGGAAGTCGATTAAGAAATGTCTGTCTGTCTGTCTGTCCGTCCGTCCATCTGTTCGTGTACACGATAACTCGAGCAAAAATTTAGATACCTTTGTCCAAGGTAGGTTGCTATAGAAAATGGGCAAAATAGGACTGTAACCACGCCCCCCTTCTCAAATAACGGTATTTTCGAAAAATACAAAAACTATGATATTTCAGTAAATATTGGATCCAAATTATTGAAAATTAGTAGATATGTTAAGTAGAATTTTGGTGCAAAATAATATTCTTATGAAATTTTTGGAAAAGGGGCGTGACCCCGCCCACTTATGATGAAATACTGTATCTTAGTAGCCGCTTCACCAAACCTTACCAAACTCGGTAAGAGCCTTGTTTAGGATGCAGCTAAAAAAAATTTTTGGAAAATTTTTGAAATCGGTCAATAGCCACGCCCACCTCCCATATAACAGTAATTTACAGAAACACGAAAACTACGACTGATGCTAATTGACTCAAAATCGATTACTGCAATGGCCACTGGGCAGAAAATTAGATTATAATGAATTTTTTAATTTTGGGCGTGGCTCCGCCCATTTCTGACCAAAAATGTATATCTCGGTAACCGATTTATCAATTTCTACCAAACTCGGTGCATTTAATAACCTTGGTACGAAAAATTAATTCGTTGAAAATTATTCAAATCGAACTAAAATTCCACCGGCTTCCCGTATAACGGTAATTTTTGGATATACGAAAACTCTGCCATTTCAATAACTGAGGACGTTCGTTTACTCCAAGTTAAACCAACCATCTCTCAACAATAAATAAGACTGTTATAGACTTTTAGGTAGTTTAAAGAAAGTTGGAACGACGATAGCTGATACCTGCGCTGGATATATAAAATTCGGTTTCGCCCGAACTTATACTTCTTTACTTATCTTTATTAAAGTACTTGAATTTATTTTACCTTTCCTTTAACCTTTGTCCAATATTGTGGGTTGGAAACCCTGCGTTAAACCAGATTCTGGGTACAAAAATCTATATACATACATATGTATATACATATACATATCAGAGATTGAACAAACTAATGCTGGATTTCCACTAGGCATTAAATGGCAAAAATGACAAATGACAAAGTCGGTCATTAAAAAATAATCGTGTCATTACATTAAAAAAATAATCATTAAGATCATTTCCACATGGCATTTTTTTAAATGGCAGACATTTTTTGTCATTTCAATGCCTAGTGGAAATTCGGCATAACTTTATTTTATCTGAAAAATAACAGCAATGCGGCTGGTACAGCTAACCCGTGTGGTGAATTCTTCTCTTGAAAATATTCTATGTACTTATGAGAGTAATAATTATACTGACCATAACCTTGCTACATTGCCTAACTTCTAAAACCAAATTAAATAGATTTTCAAATTAAATTAGGAACCATAACAATACAAATAAACAAACAAACTCGTATTGCGTAAATGAAGGAACCTAAATATACTACGCTCTAATTTATGGTAGCAAATAGTATGCGAAGTACTTCATCTTGCAAGACATAACAAATACATACTTTGGAAAGATACCGACATATGTACCTACATATATATATATATATGTAACAACAATCGGTTTGACGATTTCAGTACTAAGTTTACCAAATCCATCCATCAACAAAATATACAACCTAACAAACAAATATACAGACATATGTATTTACCTAGAGTCCACAAATGTAGGTACTCTAATATGTCATTCAAACTACTTAGCCACAAGCTGTGCCATTTTCTTATATGTGCATAGAAACCATGTGTACATTAGGGTGCATCAATCTCCATACAAAAAAATCAGTACTAGTATTTTTCTATCGGAATTTTACATTTTATTATATTTTAAAGATTTCGCGAAAATATTTCGCTATAACAATAAGATTTAGGTACTCTAAACCGATTTGAAAATACCTACAAAAATATTTTTTTTTATAAAAAAAAAATAGTTTTTAAAATCGTTTATTTTTTATTAAAAAAAAAAAATTGTTTCTAAAATCATTTAATTAAAATTAAAAAAAAAATGTTTTCAAAATCGATATTTTTGATATGAACAAATTTTAACTTCAAAATAGTTTTTCTAAAAACTCACCTGAGATAAGAGAAGAATATTATCTTAAAAAATTTGCATAAAATTTTTAAAATTTAAAATTTAATAATAAATTTAAAATTTTTGGATTTTTGGTGGTATTTTCAAATAGGTAGCTGACGTAAATCTTAATATTTTTCCCGAATATTTTGGAGAAAGTCTTCAAATACATTCGATCTTATAATTCTGGTGCAAAACCCATAACTTTTTTTTGGTGGGGCACAGTAATGTCTATAAAACTGTATGGCATATTTGTGTATGTACCAATCTCTTACAAATATTGTGTACGTTTGTATTTAACTTCAACTCCAGTAGACACTATTCGTACCTATATATATATCACTTCCCTTCTACACCCTTCCCCTTCACAGGTGCTCTCCTCCTCCGAAGGTAATGTATTAGAAGACGAGAATGCTATCAACATACTGTCATCAAGTAAAATACTATCGGAGGAAATTCAAGAGAAGCAAGTAATCGCTGTTGCAACTGAAACGGAAATTGACGCCGCACGCCAACAATACGTACCGGTGGCCAAACATTCCGCCATACTATTCTTCTGCATCAGCGAATTGGCAAACATCGATCCAATGTATCAATATTCGTTGGCCTGGTTTCTCAATCTATTCGTAAATGCTATATTGAAGGCGCCTAAATCGACAGTGCTCGAAGAGCGTTTAGAGCATTTGAATTATTACTTTACGAAATCAATTTATCAAAATGTTTGTCGATCGCTTTTCGAGAAGGATAAGCTTGTCATCTCGTTGGTAATGTGTTTGGGTATATTGGTATCGCGGGTGAGTAAATACATGCATAGTTACATATGCTACATGTACATATAACAAACAAGTACTTTACTCTGTAAAAAAAAGCTAAGATACTCGCGCAAGTGTGCACTCGAAGTGAAAGTAGTTAACATTGAGTAAAAATGAAATAAATACATTTAATGGCGTATGAACCAGTACCGAGTGTTTGAGCGCCTATTAACATGCAATTATTGCGCCGTTAAGGCTTTTTACAAACGCACATAAATTTATAGATCTACAAAAATACATGAACATATTATTTGCCCTCTGTCAAAACATTTTGGCTCATTTCAGTTTAACTTGGTAACCCCAAGATGGAATTGGAGAGATCTGAGAGTTCCACCATCATCTTTTCTTCTGGGTCTTGACCTTACCCTAGCCCCTTCTTTTGCAATATCCCCCGAAGCCCTCAGGAGAGCTTTAGTGTCGAAGGTTCGATTGATGATTTAGTGGAGAAGTTCACAACAGCCTCCGCTTGAAAAGTCACACCGAACTGGTAGGCGATGGATCTTTCGGAACTCAGGGCATCAAGTAGAAGCCTCTTTTAATAAAGCCAGGAAGCGTGTACTACACTCCGACTGGGAACTTTATAATGTCGTCCATGAAGGAATTTCTGCGTATTTAGGCTCATCCTCGCAAGGTGTCTAGTTCCCTTGGGATACTTGAGAGCTGTGAGGGGCAACTGGATTAGCAGAGAAAATCGCCTATGCTACTCCTAGATGTTATTTCGCAGCTAATTCTGTACCGTGTTTGGCTACTGGAGTTAATACAGTTCACTGTCCCGCTTCCTCTGGTGAACTAAATACTAAAGAAACACCGACTGCTCTTTGCGTCTCCCGCTTTTAAACCCTTAAAGTCCTATGGAATAGTTGACATTATTCCTGGACGATTGCACAATGTCGGCGAGGTATCCTGTACGAGCTGCGTAGACAGCGAGCGGAAAAAATCTATCCCGTGCGGGATGGCAATTTGTGGTCTACTCTAGGACAGATGGGCTTACAGTAGATTAACTATGGCTGCAACTGGCTAAGCGCCAACTCTCGATTCTTGCAAGGGTACTGGCCGGACCCCATGCGGTGTGAGTTCATAACTCAACGTACCCATAATGCCGTAGCTGTTTGAAAGGCGACAAGTTTTATGATTCGTTTGGGGAAAAAGAAGTTTTTTTATGCGCGTATTTTCGGACATTAGACAACGTAATGTTTGTTCATATGTATATATATTAGGTTGATCCAAAATAAATAAAGTAGGAATTTTAATGCTCTCACCACCGAGTATTGTTCTATATCGAAAAAATACACCGCTATTTTTTTTATTTTGAATACAAAAAATTTTGATAGGTCGCTCAAGGCGCTCAAAGTTTTTTAAGTTTAAAAAAAAAAAAACTTTTCGTAGAAATGATATAGAATTAACAATTTTTTAATACAACGAATTTTTTATTTGGCGGACCTAGAAAATATAGTTTATATTCAAAAAATGGTTAAATGAATAATTCGGTGTTATTATTGGGAATACTTTGAAGAGAAACAGGGCTTTCCGATCGAAAAATATTTATTTTCAAGAATTCTACATTTCCACGAAAGTTTTTTTCCTCTAAATATTTTTTGATTTCAAAATAATAAATAGGGGTAAATTTTTTCTTTATACAAGAATCCGACTTAATTTTTTCACATTCATTTTTGGACCACCCGCTTACACTTGTAGTTGCAAGTAGACTAGTTGTGAAGCGTTTCGCCCAACCCTTGCTATTTTTTTGTTTACTTTACGACTGTTTCATTTGATTTATTCAATGTTTTGTCCCTGCTTTTTTCCTTACTAGTTACACACTTCACTTTTTTTCTTTGCCACTACTTTTCTTTAGTTTAGTACGCTCATCTCATTTTCCTACAAACATTTCCTTTAAATTTTTTTTTTTTGCCTATCTCTGGCTTTTGACGCCATTGCCATCTTAATGTTGATTAATTTTTTATTTAATCCCATTTAATTTGCATGAACAAACATAAAACTGCAATCATCTAAATGGAACTTGCCATTTGCTAATTTCCAACTTCATTCTACGACTAGCCTGGCAATGATGCTGGCCATCAAGGCAAACGATGCAGCGCCTGCTGCTTCATTTGTAACTACTCGTATTTACTAAGTTGTAGTATGTTGGGCGTTGAATGCAAATGCTGCTAACTGCTAATACCTTGCCTACAGGCTAATATGTATCTACTTACTTATTTGCTGCTGCACTCTGAGCGTTACAATAATACAACACAACACAAACAGTCGCAACAACTGTGGCAATGAAAACAACTAAAATGCCAACAATGCCATTAAACATTCCTTTCTAGTACCAACAATACACATAAATACATACCTTAATACATAAATAAATTTGCAACAACTAATACTTTAACGAATGTAAAATGCAAAAATGACTTTACTATCTCATTCGAATTTTTGTTGTTGCCCTTGCCACTGATGACTGCAATTGCATTGGAAATACTCTGTGTCCCTGCTGCTGCTGTTGCTGTTGCTGTTGCTGTTGCTGTTGCTGTTGCTGCTGATATGCCACCATCTCCAATGGATACTCAAATAGGGTAAAATAAATAAATCGCATTTGTTGTTCTTCTTGACTGGAGGCGTTGGCTTGCAAGCGGTGCCGCCTAATCCGGACAACAGTTGGCTGCCGGAAAAGGCCTGGACACAAATGTTTCGCGCGAGCGATCTCGAAGGGTAAGTAGATAATGACTAAAGGAATACAATATGAAAAACCGTTGCGTGAGAAAAATTGAGCCCACCTCTAATTTCTAATTTGAATATATGAAACGGAAAACTTTTATGGGAACGACTTTTTTAAAAAGCTCTTCTTTTTATTTTTTGAGAAAAATTTGTCTCCTTCTTGATTTCACCTGTAACCTAAGCGATTTTGCAAAAGTACAATGAATACTCGTTTCGAATCGAGTAAAATAAAATTACAGCTGCTTTCTCTCTAATACAATTTAAAGGGTTCTTTATAGAGTATCATAATTTTAAGAAAAAGGTTTCGATTCGAGTTACATTCGATCATGGATGACGTGGTTCCTACCGGGTAGGTGCATACTTCTGACCCAGACCTCACAGAGCAAATGCCACATAATCTTTATCTTGAATACTCCCAGCTCACCAGCAGTCTCAGCTTATTTTCTTCATTAACCAACGGCGAAAGGACAGTGTTGTCGATATGTGTCGCCCAGTCTGAAACCTCATTTGGTATCGAACAGCTCGGAAATTGCCTTCCTAATTCTAAAGGGTTTGGTTGTATTGCTTAAAGACATTTTACACCGACTTCACTGTGCTCGACTAAGGGTTGCGGTTCATCTTCTCTACTCTATTTAGTGATGTTACCGTACAAAAGAAATGTTTCCTTCATAATTAATGTTCTGCACATCGGTCATAAGTTTTCCGTAGTTTTCTTAAAGGAGTTTGTCTTTGATAAGGGACCGGCCGCAGTCGATGATCCTAAGCCCTTTATCGAACGTTTCGTCGTGGAGACTAAGCGGTGTGACCAAAGATCCTGGCCTTGTAAGCGTAAGACATTCACGATTTTACCTTTGAACTACTATCAGCAGTTGTTTGGCATTCTCCAGGCTCATATTATACAAACTTTACACTAATTTGGTGGAAACTAGTATTATTAGTTCATTTAGTATACAACGCAGATCTCGATGCTGATAGCAGGCGAACAAGAAAGCCTCAACTGCGATAAAAATCCCAGGTGGGGAAGGACTTGGCTTCGTCTAGCATTTCAAATTGCCGTCAGTTGGTACAAAAGTGAATCGGCTGAGGTGCTTCATTGGACTCGAACGAAATCGGTTAATCAAAGAAGAAGTGATGTTAGTTCTCGGCCGCTTTCTGGAAACTTTCACTTTCAAAACAGATGTACGCTCAAAGCGCACACAGATTTCCATGTGTTTTATATAGGAAAAAACAAGTTTTCGTAGGAATGGTATGGAATTCTTGAAAATCAATATTTTTTATCGTAAAACTTCTTTTTTCTTTAGGAGGCTGCCAATAACAAAACCCAATTGCTCATTTAACCATTTTCCATTACTTACTATTTTTTATAGGGCCTCTAAAAACCTCGAAAAATAGTCAATAATATTAAATAGTTAAATAAACAATTAGGTATTGTTATTGGGAGTCTTCTGAAGAGAAACGAGGATTTCCGATCGAAAAATATTTAATTTCACGAATTCTATACCATTTCTACGAAAACTTGTTTTTTAAATACATGGAAAACTTTAAGCGCTTTGAGCGACATCTAAATATTTTTTGATTTCAAAATAAAAAACAGAGTTACAACTTTTTCGGTATAGAACAATCCTAGCGAGTGATAGCTTCAAAATTGCGACTTTACTTTTTTTACGACCCTAATGTACATCCTTAAAAAAATAAATAAAATATATTCCAAGGAAAGTCGGTTAAAAAAAAATTAATGAAACCATCAATTTCTGGGAATGTAAAGGTTTATTTTTAAGCTAAGTCGTTTTAAATTACGTGCAAAAATTCGATGAAATTTCCATAAAAATATTAAAATTTAATGAAAATGAAATTTTTCAGGATTGTATTGGAGGATGGTTCCGTGCGCAGAAGTGGAAAACTTTTGACTGCCATTCACCTGGGAGTGGCCAGAAGCGATTCTTGTGCGTACGGTTCAAATCGCAGCTCACAACGTCCGGATATTTATATCCACGTATCCTCTGGGTAGCAACCAAACACCCGTTTGGGAGCGAGCTAAAGTGAGAAGGCGTAAAACTTCGCGTGCGCTGGGTTTGGGTCCCGCCACGTTAAAACCCCGCCCAATGAAAAATTCCAACAAGCCTCGGATGAGACCCCCTTTTTCTGATGACGACCACGGCAAACGTATAAAGGACTATGATTTAAGGGTATGCACCTGGAATATCCGGACCCTTAATTGGGAAGGTGCCTCTGCCCGGCTGGTTGATGTCCTCGGGAAGACAAAGGCTGACATCACCGCCATCCAAGAAATGCGATGGACGGGGCAAGGTAAAGTAAGCGTGAAGCCTTGCGACGTCTACTACAGTTGCCACGTAAAGGAGCGCAAATTCGGTGTTGGATTCGTGGTAGGAG
>NW_016158452.1:0-489 GCF_001687245.7 Rhagoletis zephyria
TTCGATTGGAAACCATTTTCTCCTAGATTTCTAAATCCCATTGAACTATAGTAACTTTGTCTTTAATTTTCAGTAAGGTAAAATTTTGAAGAATTTTTCACAAAGAATGGAGCTTTGCTTTTACGAGTTTCGCTATAAACTTTCCTATCTACATACCTATTTGCATAAAATGATAGCCGTTTTCGTTGTTCGGAATAAACTCAAAAAACGCTGAATAGAGTTCCGTCAGATTGTCGGAGGTTATCTTACACACATATATGGTCCAATTACATGCTCCTAGAAAACTCGCTAGGTGGTGCTGGAGTAGAGTTATTTATAAAAATCGTATTTATTAACCGATTTCGTTCAAATTTTAAATGTGAGCTATGTACCTGTATGATGGAAAATTCTTTTGATAAAAATTTACCCGATTAGTGCCGCTGGAGTTAAGGTTGAAATTCATAACACGTATTCATTTTATGGTAAGCAATGGTTTTGCAGAAAATGAAC
>NW_016158452.1:946-11809 GCF_001687245.7 Rhagoletis zephyria
GGTATATCAATTGCTTCATTTGAAAGATACTTAAGAGATCACACGACTCATTTAGCAATGTACCGGAAAACTTTTCATCCTGTGGGACAGCGAGGATTCTTGGCCCTCCTATAACAGAAAACGCACTTCTGTGCTCTTGAGTTTCCCTATAAGAACTTTTATTGGCATCGCACCAATGTTGTAGTTGCAAGATCATACAAAAAGATTACGCATGCCTGGCAGAGATCTCACAGGTGGAAATAAGACCATCGGTAAAGCTCATGACACCGAAAGGGATTGGTATTCCATATGGTATCACAGCGTTACTATTATTGGCCTATATGTAAGGAGGATACTGTGCCTAATTTTGTTTTTAAACACTCTTTTGCATTGGCCAACGCAAAAGCTCTTATTAGGCGACGCGAAGTAAGCGGGCATTGGCTAGTAATATAATATATTTAAGACAGTGGCGGCAACAACCAGCTTTTAGCTTCAGGCGCTAAACGGTTAAGTAGTATATCAAGCAACATTACGCGCCTAATAATAGTAGAGTAATGGTTTCGTCATGCATAAATTAATGCATGACCACTCGACTTCTGCACCCTTGCGCGCCCTGCATAAGTCACCAGCTAATAAACACATCTATACATAACGCATTTTCTGGCCGTTTTCTTAACTACGCGTTTCCGCAAACATTTTTGAAACGAAATATTGCATAAATGCTTGTGGTTTAATACAATTTGCACGAATTTTAGCACGACATCGGTTATTTTCAATTATTTCCTCTTAGACCAAGAGCCAGCGACGGCCAAACCTTCGTTATTTTATAAAGGCTGAAAGCTTCTCTATGTATGCCACCAACACAGGTAATAACGAACCCAGACTATGAAATTTGGATAGTGGTGGCTGTGGCAGATACCAGGGAGTAAAGGTGCATAAAATATCACCTCAAATTCGTTACAGTATAAAGGTCAGTTTTAATATATTTTATTCGTAATAATATTAGAAACTATGTCGTTCATTGCCAGACACTTAGCACGGTTCCTATCCCCTACCAGACACCCTTAAATCATGATAAATTGTAGTTATACTTTCGTCATAGTATACAAGCTGATTTTTATATGTCACTTGGGGAACTATTAAAAGATATTTCCTCACTTGCCAGACCGTTTCGATGGTTCTTTCATCTTGCCAGACACATTCAAATCCGTAGGCGCGAGCATCAAGAAACTGATAAAAATTATATATTTGTTAGTTACTTATCGGAGTCGGCGGTTTTTACAAGCTGAATTCCAATTTCTTACAAAATTTGTTAATGCCAATGGCTATTCGCTATGCCACAAAGCCTATTTTTTGCTAAATTTGATAAGAAATATAAGTGTAAAATTTTACTATATAGCTATAAAAACTGTTTAAAGGGCGAACACACCAAAACTGCGACACTTTGGGAAGCTTATAACTTACCCAAAACGAATTCAATATTTTGAAATTCAAATACCATAAGTTGACCATGACCTTAGTTGAACGTAGAATAAATTTCATTTGAATTTGATTCCTAGTTGAGTTAAAAATGGCAACCGAGCTAGAAACGAGACAAACCATTTTGCACGAGTTTATAAATGATCCGGCCTTAAGTACGCGTAAAATTGCTAAAAAATTAAAGAGTACACTATTCGACAGTTTGCAGGGTTTTAATCGGTACAAATAAGGCCTGACAGTTACGAGAAAACCAGCGAGCGGGGGTTAGCATGGTCAAAGTGATAAAAACAGTGCTCGGAAGGTCCTCAGTGCGTTTTCGCGAGATCCGAAGATTTTGTCGCGTTATGTTGCAAAATCCGTACGGAGATCGCAGTTTTTCGTACAAAAGGTAAAGCGGAAAGCTCCATTGAGATATTCTACAGCTCAAACAGCGCCAGACCGAGGCGCAAAGTAGAATGTTACAGCGAAATCCCACATTCGGAAGTTGTATGAATTCTAAATTAAAAAATACAACTGTATTGTTATGGACTGCGAAACCTACTGCTATAAAAATTCAAAATATATTGCAGGTCAAGATTTTTATACTGCTGCAAGTCGTCAAGATGCCCCTGAAAGTTGTAAGCTGAAAATTAAGTCCAAATTTACAAAAACCACATGGTTTGGCAAGCTATTTCTTCCTGCGGCCGTAAGAGCAGCCCTTTTTTCCCATCCGGGACAATGAATGATCAAGTTTATCGGGATGAGTGCCTCAAAAGGCGTCTTCTGTCATTTATCAACAGATAAGGAGAAGGCCATCGTTCTAGGCGGACATGGCAACCTGCCACTATGCCAAGGACACATTGCCGTGGTATAATGTAAATAACATCAATTTTGTACCTCACGACTGCAATCCACCCAATAGCCCAGAGCCACGTCCTATTGGGGAATATTGGTCAATTGTCAAAGGAATCTTGAAGAAAACAGGTGAAAGAGTGAACATTATTGAAGAGTGCAAAACAAAGTAATTGTGCACATCGCGTAATGTCGATGAGGCAGTCGTGCAGAACATGATGGCGCGTGTGCGATGAAAATACCGATCACTTGCATATGGAGCAAATAATAACTAATATTTTAACATTTTAATAACATCTAAACTTCCAAGTTATATAATACAAAAAAAAATAATTTCAAAGCCTTCTAGTTTGTTTCTGGTAGTAATTTCTAAGTGTCGCAGTTTTGGTGTGTTCACCCTTTATTTGAGAAAAAATTCTTTAGAATAAATGTTTATGTCAATAAAATAAAAATCTAATAAGTTATTTAATAATGTGTTGGAGCCTTGTGAACTTTTTTTTTAATTTAATTTAATTAAAATTTCGATATTGTATTAAAAATTTATTGTTTACTATAGGAGGGAAAAATTATTTTTATAACACCCTAGAGAAAATTTCAAGTTTTCAAATTACCGAAGAAACGCCGAGACACGTAAATTTATAGTGGTAACACAGGTAAACCGAGAGCATGCATTCTAATCAAGAAAGGTATTAATGCATTTCTCAGTCCAAATTACTGCACAGCAGACTTAACCGTGGTGAAAGTGGAGAGGGAAGGGCACCAAAATACCTTCCTGGCATCTGCCTACCTGGCTCATGTCAGGGACGCCCCACCCGACGACCTGGAACAATTTAACGCCCAAAATCAGAGGGAACAAATTCTGATAGGATGCGACGCAAATGCGAGACACACTATCTGAAGGAGTTCCATAATAAACAGCAGAGGTGAGCCTCTCTTATACTTTATATTAAATACTAACCTGAGTATATGCAATAAAGGAGAGTCCGACCTTTATATTTCCCAGCTCCCAAAGATTTGCGGGATGGGAAGAGGTACTGGACTTAACCCTAGTAACAGATGGTATTGTCGTCGATGACTGGAGAGTATCCAGTGACACATCCATGTCGGATCATTGTTGGATACTCTTCAGCATTCGCGGAAAGACTACCTCTTCCCTATTTCGGAATCCGAGAAGAACTATATAGCCAAAATCTACCAGGCTAACGTCAGGTAACCTAGACAATAGTAAATCAAAGGAGATTACAACTGCTGTAGAACTAGACAAAACAGTAGATAAGCTGGGAAAAACTCTAGCCATAGTTTTTAAAAAATCCACACCAGTAAGCGTCCTTAAGAAAAAATCCTCTCCATGGTGGACGGGGGAGCTTAGGGAACACAGGTCAAATCTCAGAAAAATCTTTAACGAGTGCTACAGAACAAAACTGCGGCAGCCATACAAAGATGAATTAAGGCAGTACAAAAAATTAGTAAAGAAAGTTAAAGCGGACTCTTGGCAGTCCTATTACACATCCATAGAGAACTGTAGGGATTCCGCCAGACTAAGCAAGGTTTTGTCCAAGGAACACACCAACCCCAACCTTATTGACGGAGAGAACGGTGCATGGACACGGACAGCGGAGGAATCACTAGATACCCTCATAAAGGCACACTTTCCTAGCTGCGTTCAGAGGCCAAAAACATGGCCTCATACAAATCGTCAACTACTCTCAAAGGAGTTACTCGACTCAATAGACTCAAAATATACAAGGAAAAAATTAAGATCGCTATAAATAAATTCTAACCATACAAATCCCCTGGCCCAGATGGCATTTCCTGGCTGGAAAGGGTCTACAAAGCCAGTACCAGCTTGACATACATTCCGAAAAGCTGGAAAAGAGTCAAAGTTGTCTTCATTTCCAAACCGGGAAGAAGAAATCACGAAAAAGCAAAAGACTTCCGACCGATAAGTCTTACATCTTTCCTGCTAAAGGAACTGGAAAGACTTTTAGACCTACATATTAGGCATTTTCTGGGAAATTCCAAACTTTCCAAAGCTCAACATGCATACATTAAGGGCAGGTCAACTGAAACTGCCCTTCATGAAGTCGTGGGCACCAAAGAAAAATCACTCCATTACAAGCAGTACACTTTGGCGGCATTCTCCGACATAGAGGAGGCCTTCAATAACATTACAATCGAAGCAATTGTTCGATCTCTTGTGAAGGTGGGAACATCTGACCACATATGCGAGTGGATCGAACAAATGCTCAGAAACAGAATCATAATTCCAACCATTGGTTCAGTAACGCTATCCCGTTATGCAAATAGAGGCACTCCCCAAGGGGGAGTTCTGTCTCCGCTACTATGGGTGGTGGTACCGAACGACATTCTACTGGATCTCAACAAAAGTGGAGTGAAAGTAGTAGCATATGCAGATGATGTAGTGGTGGCGGTATCAAGTCTCTTCCCCTCAACGATTAGTGAAATCCTAGAGGGAGCTTTGCTTCGGCTAAACACCTGGGCTACAAAAAGTGGGTTGGGTGTCAACCCTAGCAAAACGGAACTGATGTTGTTCACCAATAAATCAAATATACCACACTTCAGGCTTCCCTCCCTTAATGGAACGCCTCTCACATTGTCCTCCGAGGCTAAATACTTGGGTGTCATATTAGATACCAAGCTGAGCTGGAAGACAAATATAGATAGGCGGGTTGAGAGAGCCTATACAGCTTATTATACATGTTAAAAATGTTCAGTAGGAACTGGGGATTGAAGCCAAAGCTTATCCGCTGGATATACACGGCTATCATACGACCAATACTAACGTATGCGGCGTTAGTTTGGTGGCCAGCACTAGATAGACAATACAACGTCAGGAAATTAGGCAGTATACAAAGAGCAGCTTGTGCAGGTGCTACAGAGGCAATTAAGTCGTGTCCATCTGATGTGCTTAATGTAATCCTGCATCAACTACCCAAAGAGTCAGGCTGCTGGAGGGCGCTGCAGCATGGCCATAGTGGTATCCTTGACAAGCTTATCGAATCAGGGAAACAATCAGATTATATACCTCCTACGACAGATGTCAGGAAAAGCGTCCAGGTGAAGTGTCCTTCAAGTNAGGCAATTAAGTCGTGTCCATCTGATGTGCTTAATGTAATCCTGCATCAACTACCCAAAGAGTCAGGCTGCTGGAGGGCGCTGCAGCATGGCCATAGTGGTATCCTTGACAAGCTTATCGAATCAGGGAAACAATCAGATTATATACCTCCTACGACAGATGTCAGGAAAAGCGTCCAGGTGAAGTGTCCTTCAAGTCGGGATTGGAGTAGGGGCAGGATAGTCGAGGAGAATTCCACTGAAATCTATACTGACTGGTCCAAAATGGACTGCGGTGTGGGTGCGGGGGTGTTCTCTGAAACGCTGAATGTCTCTCTCGTTTCGACTACCTAACTTTGCTAGCATCTTCCAAGCGGAAGTACTGAGCATCAATAGGACCTGTAAGCACTAGAGAGGAACTGCGTAGGTGTACGAAAAGCATAAATTTTTTCAGATAGCCAAGCGGCACTTCTGGCTCTTGCCTCACCGGTAACAAAATCCAAAACAGTCAGAGATTGCAAATGTGCGTTAAGCTCTGCGGCCAAGTTAATAGACATCACTCTCATCTGGGTTCCCGGCCATAGGAACATACACGGAAATGACAGGGCTGACGAGTTGGCTAAGCNCCGGTAACAAAATCCAAAACAGTCAGAGATTGCAAATGTGCGTTAAGCTCTGCGGCCAAGTTAATAGACATCACTCTCATCTGGGTTCCCGGCCATAGGAACATACACGGAAATGACAGGGCTGACGAGTTGGCTAAGCCCGGAGCATCTTTGGATGAATCCGAAGCAGAAACTATAAATTGTCCACTCGGACTCAGCAAAAGGGAACTGAATCTGCAATTCACGCGTATGGCTGATACACGTTGGAACAACGTTCTAACCTTCAAAACTGCGAGGAACATATGGCCGCACTATGACAAGCCAAAGACAAAAGAACTTCTCAAGAGGTCGAGGAATATAGTGAAATTAATAGCCACGATAATGGGACATTGGCCCATTGGTGAACATGCAGCTAAAATGGGCCTTCCGTATAACCCTCGGTGCCGTAGCTGTAATCTTGTAGGAAGTAAAGAAACGGTCCTTCTCTATCTTTGCGAGTGCCCAGCATTGGCACAAATAAGGCAAATCACACTTCGGGAGTTTTTCCATCCAAAATCTTGGGGAATATTCTAAATTCACTATTACTAACCTGAATAGATTCATCGGAAAATTCAAATGGTTTGACGAACCCAACGAATCATGAAAGGAAATAAAATCAGGAGTCCCAGAGAAAGCGTATCAAAATGGTGCTTTCAGCACTAATTGGGCCCTAGGAATGTACCCAGGCGAACCTTCTACCAACCAACCAATTCAAAAATGACTTAAAAAATTCAAAGAAGAGAAGAAGTATGGGTATCAAATTAAAGAGGAGATCCTGCAGAATTTAAGCAGATTCAAGTTTTTGGTGCAAAAGCACTGGTAAGTATTGAAAGTGTCCCTTAAAATTTTATCCTTGAAACTTTACGATATCTGTTTAAAAAAAAATATATGTTAAGGACTTACATAAACTACTACCTCGAATTTCGTCCTTCTAGCTTTATCAGCTTAAAAAATTACCTACTCGTCCTTGTGAATCCAAAATTTTTAAACTTTTTAAATTCTAAAGAAATTTCCTCTTGAATTTAGGACCCATAGTTTTGTTCTACATTGCATTGAATTTTTACATAATTTTTGGAATAACATCATATCTTTGAAATTGCAAAGTCCTTTAAAATAAATCCTGACGTCAGAGAGAAAAAATAAAATAAAAAAGTAGGTTTCAAACCCATTTATTTATTATTTATTTTATGGAAGGAGAGCTTCTCAAACAATATAGAAGCATTTTTTTCGATTTTAGTTGTTGAAAAATAATGTATATCTAATTCCCGGGACTAATCCCGGGATCACGGGATTGTGATAACGACATCCCGAAAATCCCGAGATCGGAAAAAGCTGAAAAATTAACATCGCTAATACCGATGTATACAAGAGCTGAAAAATTAACATCCCTAATACCGATGTATACAAGAGCTGAAAAATTAACATCCCTAATACAGATGTATACAAGCATTAGTTCATTTTGGTTGAGGCGTAACAATGCCCACACCGGCGGATGAAATACTAATACTTAAAATAGGTAACTGTAAAACAGTGTAAATTAGGTTCAATATACATTTTGTTAATTGTTTTAATTGATACTAAAACCACATGATACATTTGATAATTTGTTGGATTTTTCCTGATATTTTTTGAGATATTTAATTGAGAAAAGCAATACTTATTTGTATTTATTTTTGGTAGTAGAGCGATACGTTGTAAGTTCAATTGAATCTCTTCCTTTATTTATCATTCTTACAAACTTTAAAGTTTTCAATAAAAAAAATTTTCAAAATTCTAAAAAATTCGAATTAAATTAAATTTGTACCAACAAATTTCGAATCGAATAATGGAATGGTTGGTCGATGTTCGAAATTCGGAGCTTTGTTTCTTAACAGATAATTATCACAAATTATCACTAATTTCTGCTGGAAAGCGTTTCTTAACCCAAAAAACTAGCAGAAACTAGCATTTTTTGGGCTCTCCTGCTAATTTCTGCTAGTAAAATTTTTACTCCGCATAAAAAATCCAGTGAGTCAATATTAAGCAAAAAAAAAAACAATTTATTTCTTCACTTCAATACTTATTATTCCATGTAAAACTGAACATTAATGAAATAAATAAAATTTTATCTGTACTTTAACAAAAAAAAAATACCACAATAAATACATGAATTATGTAAAAATACAAAGACAAATTATTTATCAGAAGCATTGTCTCTTAAACACTGAAGAAAAAAAGCCATAAAACCTCTCAAAAAAGCAAAATCGCTACAGCGAAAAAATGCATAAATTCAAATCCGCATAAAAAGAGACCTAAGTGTATATGTTAATCCGTCATTTACTAGAAAAGTGTCATAATCCAAAAAATCAAAAAATCTGGTTAAACTTGCAAAAATTAACGTTATCTATTTCCTACGATATGTAAAAATTGCATAGCTGTAACGATTACCAGCAGTCATTAGAACAAAATATGTATTAATTTTTCCCCAAGGAATATATGAGCCATTTGTAGCGCCAGCGTTTTGTTTAGTGTAAGTGTGTATCCCTGGACGTGCTTCGTTAGTCGATTCGACTAACAAAAATCGTGTTTCGCTTCGTACCTCTCTCTGAAGTCATTTACCATTTTGTTTATTATATGTAACAGAGAAAATAATATGTATTTAATATTTTGGTTATGTGTTTGAAAAACTATAAAGAACTAAAATACATTTCAAGACTTTTTCATGTTTGTTATTTCAATTCAAAGTTGGTGTTAGTCGTTTCGACTAACAAGCCCGCATACAGGGTCAAAAGAACGAAGCACTTCCAGGGGTATGTATGCGTTTGCCGGAGGTCAGAAAAATAATTACCTAGCTAGAATTTCCTACTTCATTCAACTAAACCCTCAACATCCTAATCCCAGTATTTTCAATATGGTGCGAAACCGTACTAACACGACGACTCGGTAAGGCAGTTATGAGTAAGGATGTGTGCGTGAGTGTGTGAGTATGGCCAAGCGTAGGGCTGCCAGATATCTCCGTTGGCAAACCGGGACACTTTGGAAAATCTAACACCACAACCGTCCTCCCTTCCTTTCCTTTAGACAAAAATTACTTACGTACGAAAGTATGTAGTAAAATTTTATTTTGGCAAGACAAAAACAAAACCATAAAAAGATGAGATCATTTCAACGTACTAAAGTTCAAAATAAACATATAGTGTCGCCCAAAATTATTGGCACAATGCATTCAACATTTGTTTGCTTTAATTTTTTATAAATACATATACTACATCAAAAAAACAAAAACAGAATTTCTAGACTTTGTGCGAAACTCGGGAAAATTCAATAAATTATCATACAAATTTGTAACTTTCTAATCAGACTTTTTATACAAATTTTGAAAAGACGTTTTGTGGCCCAACAATTTTAGTCCCTTTTTGATAATCTTTTGCTGACAGCTTCTTCCATACAAACTATGTTCGACAATTCTTTTTGTATGAAAGAAACTGCTACATTTCCAATATTTTTCTAAAAGATCTGATGAAAAATTCTCTGAGCCAATAATTTTGTACGGCACTGTACTTATAAGTACACTAGTTTTCATGAAAAAAAATTTAAATACAAGATAACATTAAAAAATCAGTCATATTTTTCGTTGTTGTGAACTTGTTTGTTGTTGACTTTTCCTTAATATAATTTTAAAACTCTGTGCACGTCATTCAACGCATTTTATGTACTTATATTGAGCAAATTTTTTTCCTTAATCTATTCAGATGAAATAAGAAAAAAACATTGATCCACATTAGGTGTATTAAACAAGGTGTGGATGACAATTCAGTGAGGCTCTCTTTTAAGGTACTATAACTTCAAAAAATATAAACAAATGACGCACTCTTCCGTGTAAGCGGAAAGGAATTTATACGGTCTCTTTGGCATTTTCTAAGGGTAATCAAAACTCTATAAACACACTTTTTTATATTCTATAAACTTTGTCGCGAAAACTTACTTTAGAATTAAAGCCCATCCGAAAAACAAACGAGCAAAACAAATAAAAAACAGCTGATGCTAATTAGGAGGGGCGCTTTGCACTTACAGGTATGTATGTGGGTATATCGATCATCAAATATTGCTTGTACAAAGTCCAACTATCTGGAGATGTAACTATATCACAAAAGGCACCGGTAGTGATTTTTGAACTTTTATTACATTTGTGCATTTAAATCGAAAACCGGGACACTTAAACGAAACCCGGGACATCTTAAGGTTGGACCGGGACATCGGGACAAATGGTCTAAAACCGAGATATGTCCGGGAAAACCGGAACGTCTGGCAGCCCTAGCGAAGCGGAACTTTGGGCATGCGCAAGTGGATGAAGATGAGTGGTTTTCTCAGTCGTCCCTATAAAAGAGTAGAAGTATGCCAACGGGATCAATAAAAAAGTGGTGGCAGTGTAGTATGTTATTTCTAAATAGTGCGCGCTTAAGTCCGTTTAACAAATCGTAAAAACTAAATACAAACAAGTAAGAAAGTCTAAGTTCGGGCGGAGCCGAACATTAAATACCCGGCGCAAGTATTAAATATATGTTTTTTCACCTTTCCGAAACCTTCCGCTAGATGGTAAGCCGGGGTGTATCAATTTTGAGTAAATTAGCGTCCTTCAATTTCGAAATATTGAAGTTTCAAGCATTTCTGAAATTTACCGTTATATGAGAAGCGGCCGTTATTTTAGTCCGATTTCAATAATTTTCAACGTTTTGCTTATATGTGGCAAGCACAATAACCACACCGAGTTTGGTACAAATTGGTAGAACGGTTACCGATATACTTATATGTGATCATAAGTGGGCGGTGCCACGCCCATTTTCCAAAATTTTACCATAAACGTATTTCTTGGTAA